>NW_024062924.1:1800000-2054746 GCF_006381635.1 Hibiscus syriacus | reverse complement strand
TAAAAGGGGTTTATCAATATTGGATTTGATAAATATCAATGCAATGAATTGTTTCAAGGCCGATCATAATTGGCTTATCAGAACAGAACAAAATTCATTTATTTGATTTGATTAATAATTTATTTGATTTGATTAATACATGTACCTTAGCAATTCAACATAGATCTAATCTATTTTATCGACAAATGTGATGAAGAGATTTGCTTTGTCCACCGAACCCGCTTTTTAGAAAAAAAAACACACACACATTATTTTCGATAACTTCTTGCTCCCTCTTCCCCAAATTCCCGATTTACTTTTTGTTAATATTCTTTAGTGTATGACACTCTCTTGTGTAATCATACCATTTACCAAATAAAATTATAATTTTTCAAAATAAAATCTCAACTTTTCTTATCTTTTAGAAATAATACTAAACACTTTCAATTTTATCGTCGATCATCGTCACCACCGATGACCATCTATTCACCCGCCGATGAGTCACCCACGTATTGAGATGGATATGTGTTAGGATTTAAGGTTTTAATTTAAGGACTTTGAGGGGTTATAGTTACAAGACAGTCGAAGTGGGTAGGCAGCTAGTGGTGATGGAAGCGACGGGAAACGGGGATGTGTGAGATTGATGGTACTAATGATTTTGAGATTCTTCTAGATTTTAAGAATATTTTGAGTTTTTTGAAAATAAGAATAATTTTAAGATTTTAATTAAGTTTTTTTTAAAAATTTATAAACACGTCATGTGTCGCATTTTGAGGGTGATATTTTCTTTAATGGACATTATGACGTAGATACTTAATACGGTAAGGGTTATGACGTTAGACACCCATATTGGCATGATAAAAGTTTAGTTACCTAAATGAGAAAATGATATAATTTGAGATTTTCTTGTATCAAGTCTATTAAAAATGTAAAAGGTACGAATTTATAAGATTTCAGTAATGTGAAACTAAATCATTGATAAAAATATAAAAGAATATTTTAATTATACGAGAATTTAAAATTTTCAACGAATAGAACAAGATCCTCTCAATCCATCCCAAATAATCTAACTACCAGCCTAATCTAACTACCAGGCGGGCTTATGTCAAATGGTAATTCGTCCATTACCATCTTGGGACTCCTTTGCTAAGTTGGGCATCACGACGTTGGTGTGTTATTTTTCGACGAAAGAGAGTCTTCGTTTCATACAAACAAGGGTGAATAAAACTATTTCCTCAAAAAAAAAAAAAGTGTATAAAACTAAATATCTAAAAAAAAGGGTGAATAAAACTAGATTTCACTTTGTTGTTGTTGTTTTTATTTAATTTTAAATTTTCGAGTCAACTTAAATCATTGAGTTAATTTTTGATTTTGAATCGAGTTAAAATTTGAAAATTTTGAATCAAGCAAAAAATAAAAAATTTTGCTGAATAGTTTGATAGTTTTACACTTTAGTCCATGATTTCCTCTCTTATTCTTTATAATGCATGTAAGCATTAGAAAGTTGAATAATTAAAACAAATTAGTACCATAATACTATAAATAATACCAATTAAATTTGTATAGAAATATGAACAACTTGACTTGATTTTAAAAAATTTTAAATTAAATTTGGTTCATAAAATACAATACATCAACTCATATGACTCGATTTTTTTTTTACTTGGCTCGATTCAATTGGATAGAATACTAGCCTCAACTCCCCAAACGAAACCATCAACATCGTTATGTTTGACCAAAGGGGGGGAGTGAAAAAAAGATAGATGCAATAGGGAGAAAGAGAGAGAAGTTAATGAAGTAATTGGTGTGGAATTAAGCCTAAAAACACCATGCATGGCTTCTTCTGATAGTTTTCTAAAATGATCAACTTACCCAATTTGTTTTACAAAATGTCAAAATCAGAGCCCAACTGCGTGTCTCTATGTTGTTTCTTCTTTTGTTTCGGCACTTCATAACGTGGGGGAACAGGCGATTCTGATCATAATGCATATGGGAATGCCTAGGCTTACACGTATCCAACCCTCCGTTCATATAGGTGATCAAGTATGTTTATAGAATGAGTAGATCGCGTGTTAAAGTAGTGTTCTTTAAAAATATTTAATGTTGGACTCAATTCGTTATTAGTTAATATTGGTAAAATCTTATTCAATTCGAGCTCATTAAAAAAATTATAGTTTTGATTCGATTTATTAGTCGACTCTATTCATTGCTCGTTAAGATCATAATAATTTTTTTTATCTTTTTTTAACTATATATAAAATCAAGTAAACTAATAACTAATGGATTAATAATTAATTAATAATTTAATATCTTTTTGTTTTTTATTAGAAAATTAATAAATTATCAATAATTATTAATTAGTAATTTAGCATATCTCTTATTATCTATTAGAAAATTGGTAATTATTAATAACACTTTTTTAAATGAATAATTTTTAATTTAATTACCAAAAAATATAAAAATGACTGAAATTGAATATTTCAATTTTATCTTCATACTATGATTCTTATTTTAAATTAGTTTTTAAAATTTTGAATATTTTAATTTATCTCTAAACTATGTCTAAATTGGTCTCCAAACTTTTAAATATTCCATTTTCATCCCCAAATTCATCCAAATATGTAATTAGTTTCAACTATAATTTAACCTAAATTTTGTTATTTTCAAACATATAATAATATAACTTGGTCTGACGATTTTATTAACAAGGGATGTGATTAGTATCTATGTATAGTTTGGGAAGAAATTATAATGCTGAAAAAGTTTAGGGACCAATTTAGAATGAAAGTCAGTTTGGGGATGAAATTGAAATATTCAAAAGTTTGAGGACTAATTTAGAATGATAGTCATAGTTTAAGCATGTAATTATAACATTTAAAAGTTTAGGGACTAATTTAAAATGAGAGTCATACTTTGAGGATAAGTGATAATAGGGATGGTCAAAATACCCGAACGTGACGAGTCCCGGCTCGACTAGACCTTATAGGGGCATTTCTTCTAAAAAACTTCAGGGCTCAAGCGGGGTGGGGTAGGGCGGGATCGGATTATTATTTAATTATTAAAAGTATAAAAATATTATAAAATATATAACATTTATAAATTAACTGACTCTATTCTCATATGTAATGGGGTAAGGGGAGGTAGGGTAGTAGGCTGTCCCCAACGCCAGGTTAAGAGCAGCTTCCGTGGAAGACCTCCGTTATGAATTGCCCTTAGTGGGACTCGATCCCACGAACACAAGGTTAAGAGCCTTGATCTCTACCAACTGAGCTAGACGGACAATTAATAAAATATAACATTTAAAATATAATAAATAATTACAAATATATTATTATAAAATGTATTATTTTAATTAATTCAAAGCATTAATATATTCGAGTTGTGATCGAGTTTTTAATCTAAAAATTCGAGCTGGTTCTGAATGAGAAAAACTTAAAATTTGTCGAGGCAAGGTGGAGTCGGCTTTTATATATATATATTCGGGTCGAGATCAAGGGGGCCAAAAAATCGCACAGTGCCCATCTCTAAGTGATAACTCTAAAAAAAAAATTAACGAACTTCTCACAAATTTATTGAGTCAAAGTGGACATCGTTTAACTCAACTAATTAAGTTCTCGAATCAAACTCAACATTCAAATTAAATATTAACCGGATTTTAATCAAATCAAATTCGAACATTCATTAAACACCGCTACAGGAGATAACTGATCGAAGAGCAATTGATGTGTACATCGCTATCCGAATATCAATATATAAATCTGGAAAGCATTTTCATGAAGCCCAAAATGCAAGGTTTGACAAACTTATTGATAATTTTATTAATCTTGGATAAATACAAAGATAAATTTTAATTTTTAAACTTTGAATATTCATATATTTGATATTTATAATGTTCGAACTCAAAATTTTAAGAAATAATAATAATTACTTTATCACGGAAGAGATTCATACCAAATCTGACAATCGACAGTTCATAATCAAAGGTGTTTATTTCCATTTCATTGCCTTGCCTGAAGATGGTCTACAGTTATAGGATAAGCAACCAAATAAGTAATACATTTCAATTCTGGTCGCAGTTTCAGGGACTTGGCCTTCTCTTTTTTTGCTGTCTAACCCGCAAATATATACCAACTTTCTAGAAAGTTGAATCCATAATGGTACAAAAATATTGATTAATCAACTATATCTAACTTAATTGAATTTTAGTTAATATATTAAATAAACCTTTAAACTACTATACTTTTTTAAAAAAACCTTTAAAGTTTTTTTTACCGAATAAACATTAATCTTTGATGAAAATGTCAAAATTTAATAATTATACAATATTTATATCAATGTATAATCATACAATCAAATAGATTTTATTAAAATTAGATTAAAGAATAAAATTAAAGATTTTATTAAAATATATTCTCATATATCTCTTTTTAATTTAGAGCAGTGCATTTATATATATTCACTAATCCTCCTAACCATACTCATAACCAGCTAACAGATTTTCTAACGGATTGTTTATAGCTTAACAACTAAGCTAACTGAACCAAGTAACAAACTATTTACATCACTCAACACTCCCCCTCAAGTTAGGATTTAAAAGATTGTAAAGTCCTAACTTGGAAACAAAAAATTATGTTGTTGTATTCCTAAACTTATTGTCAAAACATCTGCAAGCTGATCATTTGATGCCACATGTTTTGATAGGGCCTTCTTGTATCTTGTCTCTAACAAAGTGACAGTAAATTTGTAATGTATCCTTCTTGTCACAGAACAATTTAACAAGAGTTTTAACATTAATTTCCAGCTCTTTGTACATTCCCATCAGTCACACAATTTCCGAAGTTGTCATGATCATACTCCTGTATTTTGACTCAGCCGAAGATCTTGCCACAATGTTTTTGTTTTTTTGATTTCCAAGCAATCAATGATTCACCCATCTTCACACAAAAACCGATTACTGATTTTCTTGAACATCAATTCTTTTCCTAATTTTTGCTTTATGTACTTCACTACTCTTAATGCAACCTCCAAATGAGACATCTTTGGTTGCTGCATGAATTGGCTAAGATGTTGCAACGAAAAAGTAATATCCGATCTTGTATGGGTCAAATATATTAATCTCTCAATTAATCTCTAATAGACACTGTTGTCTTCAAGCAAAGGATCATCCAAAACCTGTTCATGTCCTTTGTCAGACTCCATTGAAGTTAACTATATATTTTGTTCAAGAGGGGTTGGCTCCCCCTAAGCCCGTGTCTTCGATTAGCTCCATAGTATAATTTTTTTTGACTTACTGAAATTCCTTCTTTTGATCTCATCACCTCAAAACTAAGAAAATATTTCAAAATTTCTAAGTCATTCGTTTTGAAGCTCCCATTCAACATGGCCTTCAACTCTTCGACCAACCCTTTATCATTTCCCGTTATCAACAAATCATCAACGTGTATGAGTAAAATCACTAACTTGTCACCTAGCTTCTTGTTAAACATAGAATAGTCATATTTTTCTTTGATGATACCCATTATTTGCCAAGACTTCAGTCAGTTTAAATTTCCATAGCTGAGAGGCTTGTTTTAACCCATAGATTGATTTCTGCAGCCTGCAAACTTTATTCTCCCCTGGTTGTAGAAACCATGAGGAAGCTACATATAAACTTCCTCCACTAAATCACCCTGAAGAAATGCGTTGTATACATCCATATGATACAAACACCAAGTGTACAAAGCAGCCAGAGCAAGAATGACATGAACAATAATAAGTTTAGCAACCGGGGAGAACGTGTCAACAAAGTCTACACCAGCCTTTTAATTGCAACCCTTGGCTACCAAGCGGGCTTTAAACGTTCAAATTCATACGTGGCTTTATACTTGACACGAAATAACCATTTATAGCTAATCGATTTCTTGTTAGGAGGTAGGGAAACTATTGGCCAAGTTTGATTGCTTTCTAAAGCTTAAATTTCATCCTTCATGGCTTGAACCCAAAGAGAATTTTGGACAACCTCAACATAGGTTTTAAGTTCATGAATAATAGAAGTAGATGAAATAAAGGCTTGTGTATGAAGAGATGAGTGAGTAAAATACATAGAAGAAGAAATGGGTAGGTACCTAGAAGCACAGAGGATTGATAGGAGTGAACATAATTTTATAGTAAATTTGGTGGTTTAGAGACACAAGAAGACCTTCTAGGGGCATTAAGGATAGAGGCTTCTCAGAAGAACCTGTTGAGACTAATAGAGAAGAAGGTGAAATAACAGGAGAATGAGTGAGCAAATGTGCTGGTGTAGGAGAAGGAGACGTTTGAGGCAAAACTTGAGGTGAAATAACAAGGAAATCATCATAAAAAATTGGAGTAGTATGAAAATAAGTGGAATCTAAATGTGTTGGTAATTGAAAAGTAAAAATTCATTCATGAAACACAACATCTCAACTTACAAAAAAGGATTTGTTATGGAGGTTGAAAAGAAGATATCCTTTTTTGAGTAGTCAAATATCCTAATAAAATAGATGGTGTTGCTTTGGGACTAAACTTGTCATGGTATTTGGGAACATAAGCGTAACACAAACACCCAAAGTCATACAAGTGTCAAAGGATAGGAGATTTATTGTAAAGAATTTCAAAGGGAGTTTTCCAATGATGAACATAAGAGGGCAAACGATTAATTAGGTAACATGTTGTATGGATACATTCTCCCCAAAACTTAATAAGGACCTTAAATTGAAATCGAAGTGCTCTAGTATCATTAAGAATGTAATACCCCAAAAATTTAGACAATGACCAAAATGAAAATTTTGAAAGTTTGATGGTCAAAGTAGAAAGTTTAGGGAATTAAGTGATAATTTCCTAAAAAGAATTTTATTCCATAAATAGATGATTTACTCTTGAGAGTGGGGTTTTATTGTAACCCCCTAGACCCTGCCTATGCGTTTCGACTAAGTCTAGTGGATCACAAAGACATTTTCCAAAACCGTTATCCAATCAATGTAAAACCACATTATTCATGACATGAAATTATAATAAATTATACTATTTAAAACTCAACTCTTAAATATAAAACCAATCAGTAATAAATTAATTTAAAACATATCTTAAAAATCAAAACCACGATAAACTGAATAGTAATAGCAAAAGTATCATCATTATAAAATCCAATACTTTAAAATAAGTCCATGTCACTAGAATAAAGTCAACTTGCAAGTTTAAAATATTACAATCATATATACTTCAAGAGATATGTTGATCCTCCAAGTGCTCGAACCGAAGTATCTAACCAACAGTATCTGAAAGGGGAAAAACATTTTCGAAAGGTGAGCTAGGCTCAGTGTGTCCCAACATTACCATAAAACCACAATAGGTACATTAAACAAATCATAGTCCAGTAAATCTCACAAATTCGTAAAAGAGTTTAACTTTTGAAAATCATAGTTTAAACCCTTTTCTGGTACACCATTAGTAGTTCCCAAAATTATTTTCCATATAGCTTACTTTATGCACATAGCAAAAAGAAAGCCGACTTAAGGATAGGCTATGAAGCTTGTATCCTTAAGCCCAAGTCAATAAGTCCATATAGCCTACCCTAAGCACACAGCAAAGGAAAGATGACCTAATGAAACATCTTGGGGCCCTCAAGAGTCACATTAGGCCCGTTTATTAGCTTGATCAGAGCTATACAATTGTAGTTCAATCAATCCCAAAATCAATATCCATATACCAGTCATCAAAGTCCATAAATCATCAACAATAAATCGGTGTACCAACAATAATAATTCATAGATTTCAATGTACCATATTTCAAAACATATATAAAACCATTATGTAGTAAACAGGAACACACCTCGATAATGGGTTCAGATAGTAGATCTTCTGATTGCTGGTTTCACCACGCTCTGTTACAGTTTTCGAACGGGTGAATACTGGTATACGTGGTTTAACTGATCTAGAAGAGCTGGGTCGAGCTGTCGAACGATCCGGAGAGTCTCTTGTACCTTCAAACAATAATAATAATTAATCAACCCCAAATCTTACTTAATTATTCAAAGCTAAAATTCTTAAGTATATAAGCATTTTTCGGGTTTGACTATCATTTTGGGGTATTTCGAGTCTGAATTTGGCCAAACGGATTGCAGAATCGGAATCAAGACGTCGAAAAACATAAAGTATGAATTTTCAAAAATTTAGATTCTTGGTCAAAGTCAAAGTCAACCACTTTGACCATCAATTTGGAGGCCTTCGGGTTCGAATTTGACGAAACGAACTTCGGAAACGGATTCGGGACGTCGAAAACTATCAGAATAGGTATACTCGGAAAAGATTTACGGTCGTTTAAGGGTCGGTCAAAGCCATTTTAAGTTTTGGTCAAAGGAAGTCAACGGTCACGGTCAACGGTCAACGGTCGGGTCGGGCCAGGTCAACGGTCGGGTCGGGTTAGTCGGGTCGGGTCGGGTTGGGTCGGGTTAGACCGATCAAACCGGTTCAGACCGGTCAAACCGGTTCGAACCGGTCGAAACCGGTTAAACCGATCAGAACCGGTTGAAAACCGGTCAAACCGGTTTCCAGCCCTCCACTCTCCCTGAGGCGGCGCGTGAGTTCTCCTCCGGGGGTCTAAAAATTCTGAAAATTTTTTTAAAAATTATTTTAAGCAATTTTGAGATACTTACAAAGATCGGTTCAAATTTTGGAACGGCGGAGAGCTCGATTTCAACTCGGCCGAATCTTTGACTGCTCTACCTCCTCACGCGCCGCTGTCAACGACGAACAAGCTTGACACCGGCGGACTCGAAACGACACAAAGAACACGATGGTGTAGGAGGTGTCGTAAACGGAGCAACGATCGGCGGTGAATTTAAGATTTTCCCGGTGATAGAGCTAACAAAAATGTCGAGACTTTGACTGTAAATTCCCGACGTTTGGCAGTGTTTCGCTTCAATTAAATTGAAGGATTTGTTCCACGCTTGATGATGAACACAACGGTGGTTTTAAAACGATGATCAGAATTTGGACGGCGTCGGAATCGGAGTTGGAAACTGCGTATGGGAAAGGAAAATTGGGAGCATTTTGGTTCTGAAAATTAGAACCAAATGCACGCTTATAATCAAAGCTGCCGACAGTTTTAAGGTAAATTCAAGGCTTGGTCCTTGGATTTCCTTCACTTCTAAAATGGCCTATAAACTCTCATAAATTTTGATTTAGTCACCAACAATTTACCAATTTTCATAATTAACCTTCAATTTCAATTAAATATTATTTTGTAAATATTCGGGTTGTTACATTTATAGAGATCATATTTTTGGATTTGGAATTTTAGTAAAGAAAAATTAGAAAGGGTTAAAGCCGATAAGGAATCGGAAATTCGGATCGAATTGGAATTTTACAAAAATTGAAAGGATGTTATAAAACGGTTGGAATATTATTTTAATATTTTGGATTAGAGAAATTTGGTTTGGAAATATGCAATTTTTCAGATTCAACTGAAACAATGGAATTTAGTGACTAAAATGCAATTTTTGAAATTCAAGGGGAAATTCAAAAATAAAAGTCAAATTAATTCATATTTGACTTTGTTTTATGATATGTATCAGGTGGCTTGGTTTTATGGTGAATAGGAAGATTCATTAAGGGCAAAAATGGAAATTCTTATGGAATGGAATAAAAAATTTCCATTATGATATTGTATTAAGCATGTGCTAGATATAATTAACATTAGAATAACAATAGTAGGGGAACATTTCAGCTTCTTCTTCATCCAAGAGCCGGCACCTCCCAGCTTGCAAGGTAAACATTTTTAGTTTAAATTTTGAAGCTATTTCTTGAGAATTAGACTCGGTGTGGTTAGGAAAAATATTCTACGATCAATGCTCTACATTTTGACATGAATATTACTAGGGTTTCATGTTCAAGTTCATCTTGAGTTGATGAAGGGGATTTTGATTCTTGTGTTTTATGAGTTTTGAAGAGTTAAGTGATTTTAAAGAATTTATTATAATAATTGATGAAGAACCTAAGGATGAAATTAAAGAAAACAGTTATATTTTGAATTTTACAATAGGTTCGAAAATTCACCAGAAATTATATAAAATAATTTCAAGGTTATTTTTATATATTTGTGTTCATATATCGATCTAGTTTTGTTTAAAACAAACAGGGATCAATTTCAAGGTGTATACAAGAAGATATGAATTTTTAACCAAAGAAAGGTCAGAAAAATCGGACAACAGATTCTACAAAATAGATTCTGTTGATCAACTTTGAAAATTCACCATAAATTGTAAAGAATGAATTAGAAGGAGTTATTTATATGGATATAAGGAGTTCTTTATATGGATAGATTCATATTTGAGTCTAGTTTTCAACGGAATAAACGGAATTGAATTCCAGTGTGTATATCAATACATAATACTGATTCTTTGAAGGTAGTACGAGTTGTCTGAATATGGAAAATTGATGGGTTGTTGTATGATTGATGTACTATGCTGGAATTATTGGTATTAAGAATCTAAGTGATAAAATGGTGAAGGACCATTTTGAGTAAATTGGAAAAGTTGGTTCCAATACTAAAAACAATTAATAAGTTTTAAAGTATTTGGTGGTGAATAGTTTGAAGTATGATTATAAAATTTATTTTGGGATACATTTATGTTAGTACAATACTAACATATGTATTATCATGAATTTGTGATTTATACAGATTGTGATTGATTTGTGATCGAAGTAAATCAAATAGAAAAGGGTTTATTGTGGAACAATAGTGAGGCACAAATTTGGAAAATTATAAAGTGTCAAGGTGAGTGCAATACATGCATGAAATTATACATGGATGTTTTATACATCATTAGGAAGACTTGCGATAAGTCGACTTTGTTTACATCAGCATGATATTATGTCATTTTTATAAATTGACATGACATTGAGATGTCACCGTATGAAATTATAATGCATTGATTATGGAAAATGTGATATTTTACCATGTATGTTTTTGGGTATGAACTGCCCCATTGTTAAATTATGATAATATACTTTGCCATGGATGGATCAAATAAATTTGACTATATGCCCAAGTATGTTATTGAGGATCAGTGGTATTAATGGCATGCCATAGAGTCTAGTATCTGCAATATTATGTAGTACTAGAGTGTCTAGAGAAGACACATAGTGCAGGCCTCAAAGTGTCTAGCGAAGACAAAGTACAAGCACTACGGTGCATTATTTGACTCCTATATCGGGTTCCTCATACATTTATACTATGGGCTATGAGTTATGGTTTATTGGTTAATAAATGGTAAGTATGCAAATAAGCTTACGAGCTTATGAATAATGGAAAGTATATTGATAAAATAAGTTTATGAGCTATGGGATAAATGGTAAGAGATTTATATTATTTTGATCATGGTAAAATATTAGATATGTTAGTAAAAAATGATTTAATGGAAATTTGATGTTTGACATTGAAAATCATGCATGAATTGTATTGCACTTTAAATGTTTTAATTGCCTCACTAAGTATATACTTAGCGTGTGATGATTTTCACGTGTAGGTAAAAAGCCAGTAGTAGAATAAAGAGTTCGGAATGACATCAAGCATTAAGAGGTATATTTCAACATCAGTAAGACATCCTATTATGAAATTTGATTTAGATAGTGATATGTAATTAAAAATGTTCAATTTATTTTGTTGAATAAATGTTGAAAATTTTTATATAAATTGAACATTTTTATAGTGATGAAAGGATAATTTTTATGAGATTTATATGTAATTTTGGAAGTTACTGTAGAAATGAACAGTAACCATATTTTAGAAAATATTTACAGAATGTTAAAGGGGAACCGATTCCCTGCTACAGGGAAACCGATATCCCCACTGTTAACTGTTCACGGGTATTGTTCACTATTCATAAAAAATCTTTTGATTTAAATTCGTTATAACGAAACATGATTTATATGATATGATATTTTTATAATATCAGTTACCATTTTAAGAAAATAAATTCTTAAATCGATTTTAAATTGGGAATGGTTTTAGAAATTCGGGTGACATCTATAATCTGTATAGGTATAATTATATGGGTTATGGGTGTTACATTTATTGGCATCAGAGCTACAGGTTTGGCCGATTCTAGGACTAAACCGAGGTTGTTTTGAATTAAAAAGTGTATGCATGCCACTAGGATGTCAAAAGTTATTGATAGTTGTATATATACGGTGATGATGCTTATAGGGAGTAAAGTTACTCTTTACTAATGTATGATGATTCTAACTATGTTCAGTGTTGGAATTAAAGACAAATGTAAGAAATTTGAAAATGTTGAAAAGAAGATTGAGATTGAAATCGACAAAAAGGGACCCGATACGACTTATGTAAAACACCTTGGAAGGGTGGATGTTGTAAGGGAATTTTTCTTCAGTTTGTGGAAGAAATGCTTTAGTTCTTAATGAAGATTCTGAATTAGAAGAATCGATTAAAAAAATTGAATGACTTACAAGAAAAGTTGAATAGTATAAAGATCTAGGGGAGATTCCTGAATCTAGTGATGATTTTGAGGTTCTCCAGGTAAGCTTAAATAAGTGAGAAATATTTAAGCTAAGCATTAAATTGTTTAAATCATTGATGATTTGAGTAAGAGAAATTGAATAAGTGGTAATAAGTTGTCCACAAAAAGTTTAAAGAAAGTTGAGTTATTTGTGAATCAAATGGTTATCAGTTGAATACAAGGAGTATCAGTATCCATTATATCGGATAACATCCATAATCTGTATAGGTATAATTATACGGGTTATGGGTGTTACAAAGAAGGTGTCGATATTTGAGTTCTGCTATTCCATTTTACTAAGAGACAAAAATTATTCGATGAATAATACCCAAGGATGAAAATAAAGGAGAACAATGGGAGTTAAAAAATTATGTCCCATTGTCACTGATGAGTGTTCTAAATCGATAATATTTGCTCGTTAATTCTTTGATCTTGTGGATTTATTGCTATTGATTTCGTTATATTATGCTTATTTTTGTGCATGATATTACTTTCCAAAATTAGTAGTACAAAGGGCGCATTCTACATTTTCTATTATTATTTGGCCACGTCTGGAGACATGGGCATGACTCTGTGCATGACACGATATGTCGTGGCAGTTTCTAGATGGTCTAGATCTAATCAGCACCTTCTGGAGGTGGACGAGTAGAGATATCTTAGGAGATTTAAAGTTTGAATTTGAATAAAACATTTGGAATTATCTTTAGGATTATTTTTATTCCATGTTTATCTCTGTGATTTTAGTTTAAATATTTTAAGAGTTGTCTTTTATATTGTCCATGTTTTTAGGATTTTATAGTTTAAGAATTACCTTTAAGATTTATTTCTTATTTATTTTAGGAATTATTTTTCCTTGTTTTTAGTATTTTGAAGGCTATAAATACCCTATCAGGGTAAGCCTAAAAACACATTCAAAATTCATTATTATTCTTTTCTCTGGTTCAGTATAAGTTTTCTTTTCTTTTTCAAAGTTTTTCTTTTTCTTTATTTTTGTTTTTGTTTTTTATTTTTAAAGATGCCAAGTATGATTGTCATACTTAGCTAATTTCTCTATAGCCAAGGGCTAAAGTGATGACTCAATCCCTATTGTGAGGATTGAAAAGAACTAAAATAACTTTGGGTTATTTTCTCAATTTTATGGAGGAATAAGATAGTTAATCGACCTATCTTTTTAAAATCAAAACACTTTTTAATCAAAAAGAGCTCATTGGTTTAGAAGTTGTTCTGATTTATAGTTGGGAGGAAGAATTGGCTGGTAAAAAGTTTGACTTCCTGTGAACACACTTAGTAGTGGTCTGCTAAGGGAAATTAAGATCGAGTTCGATTCTCATTGAGGCAACATAGTCCGAGTCGAGTTTTTCCATATCTATAAAATAGGTTGGTGCTAATGACGATAGTCATAATTAGTCTCCTCAAAAGACTGATATCCAAAAATAGATTTTGGGTTATCGGTTCACAAGAGACAAAAACAAGTTACAGGAGTTTGGCCCTGTAGACTGTAACCGACAAATAACCAAAGCGAAAATTTATTCCGAGGATACACTGCAATTGAGGCAAAAGCTAAAGCCTGAGGTTAATTTCAACATAAGTTTTTCTTTATCTCAATCACTTTAAATTTATTTCTTTATTTATTTATTTTATCATTATCTTTTATGTTAAAATAATTTTTAAACCCTTCATATAATCTCATCCAAAACTCTACCTTATCTCATCCTTATCAAAATCAGAAAGTTCACTTCATCAAAAATTCCAGAGTCCCTGTGGATCAACCCTTCTTATTTATTCTACTATTTATTTATTATTAAGAAGCCAAAATTAATTTGATAGCAAAACAACACCTGTCAAAATTGATGTCGTTGTCGGCGACTTTGGCTAAACTAACTGATAAAGTTGTTTCTTTTTTATTTATGGCCAGAAGTAATCCAGGTGATTCGGTAGAATTTGATCCATAAATTGAAGCTCGAGCCAAATGAATTCACACAAAAAAGATTCAAGAAAAAAGAAGGAAACAAAAACATGAACAACTGGAGCATTCATATCCAGAATGATCATCTTCTTTTAATACAAACGAAGAACCGATAACTGAAGATACAATAGGAACAGAGAACACGCCAGAACCAATGGCAGATTAGACGATTCGACAGTTAGTTGTGGCACCTGCCGTACAATAACCTCTCTGTATCATTTTTTCCTCAATGCGTAACTCCGTTTACTCTGGAAACGGGTCTTATTCATCTTCTTCCTATATTCCATGGGCTTCCCAATGAAAGTCCACATAAACATCTCACAGAGTTTCATATGGTATGTTCAAGTATGAAACCTCAGGGAGTATCTGAAGACCAAATAAAAGAACGGGCTTTCCTTTTTTCTTTATCTGGTTTAGCCAAAGAATGGCTATTTTATTTACCTCCTAATTCTATAAATACTTGTGTTGATTTAATGTAGGTTTTTCCCAGCAGTAAAAGCATGTGAATTAAGGAGAAGCATTCTAGGAATAATACAAAAAGATGGAGAATCGCTTTACTATTACTGGAGCAATTTAAAAAGCTTTATGCAAGCTGTCCACATCACAGATTATCCGAGCAAACGCTCCTCAAGTATTTCTATGAATGCATGCTTACAATGGAGATGAAAACTATAGATGCTGCTAATGGAGGAGATCTTGGGAACAAAACACCAACTGTTGCAAGGGAATTAATTTTGACAATAGCTGCCAACTCTCAGTAGTTTGACACTTCAAGTGAACCCAGCCGACGGGTTCATGAGATAAGTTTTATTTCCTTAGAAAATAAAATCGATAAATTAGCTGACATAGTCAATTCTTTGGTTGCAGGAAAAATTGGATCAACAAAAGTATGCGAAATATGCACAATGCCAGATCATCCGATAGACTGCTGTCCAATGCTATAGGAGGAAGTTTGCATAGAAGCAAATGTTGTAGGAAACTTTTTGGGACCTCCCTATAAACTTTATAACCCATACTTTAATACTTATAATCTGAGATAGAGAGACCATCCAAATCTGAGCTTTGGGCAAAACACAAGGCAAAATCTAGCCTATCAACAAAGGCCCCCACAAATGTTTCACCAACAAAAGTCCTCTCTGGAATCCATTGTTGAATGTTTGGCTTTTTCCTAGGAAAAATTCCAAAATCAAACCAAGGCCCATCTACAAGAATTGGATAAACAAATGAGCCAACTGGCACAAACCGTGGGAAGATTAGAATCACAAGGGAAGTTACCTTCACAAACTAAGGCGACCCCACGGGAAAATGTTAGCACCATCACAATCCGAAGCGGTATAGTTGTCGAACAACCAATGTTAGAGGATGTTAGCACAAATCCAAAAATGAGTGAAGAAAATTTGAAATTCCATGTAGAAGAAGGAACAATTGACGCAAACCCTCCTAAGGAAAATGAGATTGATGCAGATCTCCAGAAAAAGAAGAAAGAAGTTTCAAAGCATGATCCAACACCATCTCTCTATGAAACTTTACCACTTTTTCATTACAGATTAGTAAAAAGAGACAAACAAGCTGAAGAGAAGGAAATTCTGGAGGTATTCTGAAAGGTTGAAATCAATATACCCCTCCTTGATGTAATCCGAAAAATACCAAAGTATGATAGATTTCTTAAAGATATTTGTACCATGAAAAGAAGGCTTATCGGAATAGAAAAGATGAATTTGGGAGAGCATGTTTCCGCTGTTTTCCAATGAAAGCTTCCACCAAAGTTGAAAGATCATGGTATGTTTGTTATACCTTGCAAAATCTGTAAAGTTGGAATTAAACGTGCAATGTGCAATTTAAGGGCTTCTATAAATATTATGTCTTTATCTATGTATAACTTACTTTCTCATGAGCCTTTGAAGGATACAAGAGTAACAATACAATTGGTAGATCGATCAATAATATATCCCGAAGGTCTCTTGGAAGATATCGTAGTTAAGGTAAATGAGTTTATATTTCCGGTTGATTTCGATGTCATTGACATGGAAAATGACCGAACAAATACTTGTTCAGAGATACTTCTGGGTCGTCCCTTCCGTAGCATAGCAAATAAAAATCGATGTTAGAAGTGAAATTCTTACAAAGGAGTTTGACGGTGAGATCGTAAAATTTGATGTATACAAAGCAATGCATTATCCTGATAATGCAACTAGTATAAACTTTGTAGATGTCATTGAGCCTACCGTTGAAAAATTTATAGAACATAACTTAGTTGATAATCTATGCAGGGCATTGGAAGAACTTGACT
The DNA here is from genome assembly GCF_006381635.1 of Hibiscus syriacus. Lineage (NCBI taxonomy): Eukaryota > Viridiplantae > Streptophyta > Magnoliopsida > Malvales > Malvaceae > Hibiscus > Hibiscus syriacus. The sequence goes on along the minus strand of NW_024062924.1, from coordinate 2,037,990 downwards.
ATGAAACCAGGAAGTTTGAAAAAATCTTTTCGGTTAATTCTGATTTATGTTTTATTCCTTCAAATCATAAGTTGTTACCTTCTATTATACATGCACCTCAAGTCGATTTAAAAGACTTACTGGAGCACTTGAAGTATGCATTTCTAGGTGAAAACAAAACTTTGTCGGTTATTATCTCAAGTAGGTTGTCAAAAGAAGAAGATGATGACTTGGTGACAGTGTTACGAACACATAAAAGGGAAATCGGCTAGACTCTTATCGATATCAAGGGACTTAGCCCCTCAACTTGCATGCACAAAATCAAGATTGAAGAAGGAGAAAAACCGTCAAGGGAAGGACAACGCCAATTAAATCCACCTATGATAGAAGTGGTTAAAAAGAAAATCTAGAAACTTCTTGATGCAGATGTAATTTACCCAATCTCAGACAGTAATTGGGTAAGTCCAATCCATGTGGTTGGGAAGAAAATCAGATTTACGATAATTAAAAATTCAGAAGGTGAGTTGGTTTCAACAAGTGTTTAGAATGAATGAATGGAGAGTTTGCATTGATTACAGGAAGTTGAATTTGCTAACTCGAAAAAACCATTTTCCTCTTCCATTTATAGATAAGATGATAGAAAGATTAGCTGGTAAGTCTCATTATTGTTGTCTTGACGGTTTTTCAAGATTTTTCTAGATTCCAGTGGCACCAGAAGATTAGGAAAAGACAACATTCACGTGTCCCTTTGGCACCTTTGCTTACCGACATATGCCTTTTGAACTTTGCATGCACCTACCACATTCCAAAGGTGTATGGTTAGTATTTTCTCTGACTATATTGAGAAAGGTATTGAAGTCTTCATGGATGACTTTACTGTTTACGGTAATTCATTTAATGAATGTTTATTAAATTTAATAAATGTGATTAGACGGTGCCTAGAATTTAATCTTGTTTTAAATTATGAAGAATGTCATTTTATGGTTGATAAGGGGTTAATTATAGGTCATATTGTTTCTTTAAAAGAGATTGTCGTCGATAAAGCAAAAACAGATGTTATACGCTCACTTCCTTACCCCATAACTGTGAGGGAAATTCATTCTTTACTTGGATATGCGGGATTTTACCGTAGGTTTATTAAAGACTTTTCAAAGACAGCACAACCTTTATGCAATCTACTTCAGAAAGATCAAGAGTTTGAATTTTAATTCAGAATGCAAGAAGTCATTTGATTCATTAAAGGAAAAGCTTATATCAGCCCCAATTGTTAAGCCACCAGATTAGAATTACCCTTTCAAACTTATGTGTGACGCATCGGATACAAGCGTTAGAGTTGTTCTCAGTTATAAAATCGACAAAGAGTCGCATGTCATAGCTTATGCATCTCGAACCTTGGATTCAACTTATATAAATTATTCCACAATGGAAAATAATTATTTGCTATAATTTTTGCTTTAGAAAAATTCAGATTTTATTTGCTTAGAACTAAAATTATTGTTTATTCTGATCATGCATCTTTAAGATATTTGATGAGCAAGAATGAGGCAAAATCGAGACTTATCCGATGGATCGTGCTTTTACAAGAGTTTAACTTAGAAATAAAGGATAAGAAGGGATGCAAAAATCCATTAGTGGATCACTTGAGTCAAATTCCCCTTTCCATAACCGATCCACCACTTCGAGAAAAATTTCCAGAAGAAAATCTGATGGTGGCGCAAAGCATAACTCCATGGTTTGCGGATATGGTCAATTATTTGGCCACATGTAAGTTAACATCAGATTTACCGAGAGCTGAAGTTAATTAAATAAAGCAAAATTCCTGATAATATATTTGGGACAATCCTTATTTATGGAAACACTACTCGGTTAAGGTAATTCGACAATGTATCCCCGAAAATAAGGTGAATTCAAATTTTCAATTTTGTTACTCTTACTCTTGTTGTGGTCATTTTGGGCCAAAAAGTACAGCTCATAAAATTCTTGAATGTGGTTTCTTTTGGCCTAATATCTTTCGGGTCTTTTATCTATTTTGTAAAACTAGTGAAAGATGTCAACGTACAGGTAATTTAAGCCGTAGAAGCGAGATGTTACTTAATCTGGTACAAATTTGTGAGATTTTTTATGTTTGAGGAATCGATTACATGGGTCATTTTGTTTCTTCATTTGGAATTACTTATATAATTTTGGATGTTGATTATGTTTCTAAATGGATGGATGCTAAGGCTACCCAGAGTAATGATGCTAAAACTATAGTTAACTTCGTGAAAAATTCTATCTTTTCTAGGTTTGGCACGCCAGGGGCTATAATAAGTGATAGATGAACCAAATTCATTAACTGAGTAATCGAATCGCAGATGAAGAAATTTGGAGTAACTCAAAGAATTGGTACCACTTACCATCTATAAAAAATGGGCAGACAGAAGTATCGAATCGAGAAATAAAAACAATTCTTGAGAAAATTGTTAAACCATACCGAAAGGATTGGAGTCTAAAATTAATCGATGCACTTTGGGCATACCAAACCGCTTATAAAGGTCCTATTGGTATGTCTCCATACCGACTTGTTTTTGATAAACCACATCATTTGCCAGTTGAATTGGAGCACAAGGCATATTGGGCAGTTAAACAGTGTAACATGGACAATGATGCGGTTGGTGAGACTCGAAAATTACATATTCAGGAACTTGAGGAAATCTGGAGAAACGCCTATGATAGTGCTCGTATATTTAAATAAAAAACAAAAGAATTCCATGATAGTAGAATTTCTTTTAAAACATTTTCTGTCGTTCAAAAGGTTTTATTATTTAACTCCAAATTTAAACTCTTTGTAGGGAAACTCATATCAAAATGGCTCAGACCGTTTACAATAACACAAGTATTTCCTCACGGTGCTATTGAAGTTGAAGATAACTCAGGATTTCGAGTCAAAGGCCTCTCTTGGTTTGGATTGAAATGGAGTCACATGGTTCTTCTTAACTAGCGTTGGGAGCAATTCCTCATTTATCATCAAAATTGGATTGATGCGATATGCCCTACATTGTTTATTATGGTAATAATGTTCATGTTCAAGTGAAAATATTGTACTCAATGTCTTAAGGTTTTATTAAAAGAAAAAAGTTGGTTTTTGCGTCAAAGAAGACAATGGTGTGACTTTATTGGCTCAATGAAAGGTAAGGGTATGAATTTTTGTGTATTGAAAGGATAAATGCAATGTTTCAAGGTCTCAAAGAGAGGGAATGTCAAAATTTGGTCTTTCGGTAGTGACCATGAATTATTTTGGGTAAAGAATAGAGGGATCTTGTTCATGGTTTTGGACAGGAAAGGTCTAATCTTTCCATATGTAAAAAATCCATAATTCTTGAAGAATTAAGAGAATCTGTAATTCATTTGATATTCGAAGAACTAAAGATTAAAACTCGTTCAATTATTCAACCTTAGAAGGTAGAATGATTTCAATCATTAAAAGATTAAAAATATTTAAGAAAATATTAAAGAAATAACAAAATTAATTTCAAACAAAACAATATCTATGGATGCAAATGGTAGATGCACTACCCCCATCCTTCTTCGATTGTCCATGCCCCTGAATCCATCAGGTTATGGATTTTGATTTCAGTGCCTTATAATTCTCAGCGGAATGACTAGAGCTTCCTATGTGGTATCAACATCATAGACCTCAGGATGTGGGGACTCTTTTCTCTCAACCTCACAACCAGCTGAACAAGCTCCCATAGTACTGATTTTATCTTCTTGCTTATATTCTCAATGTGGTTAGGACCACTTCCTCAAATCCTCCATGAATTATCCCCATGTTTTTTTTATGAAAATGCTTAAAAATGAAATGCAGATGCAAAATGCAAAGAATGCAAATGCAGATGCAAAAATATTGATCCCAACGATGAATATCATAGAATAATTTTCACCAGAAATAAAAGCTTTCACATTACAAGACAGTCCACTTTTTATACATACCTTCTCTTAAATGGTTGAGTCTGAAGTGGATCACTACTTCGTCTCGGATCTTCATCCTCGAAAATGATGCTCCTCAAGCATTCTGTAACCTATTTCGGTTGATGCCCGTGCGGTGCTGAAGTTAGTGCGTCTCTCATTGATGAATAGTAATGGAATAATCATAGATAAGACTCTACTGCTGGATTACTCCTCGGATCAGTGGATCGTCATTTCAGTCTCGAATGCTGCACGATCTTCGAGATCACTTCTTTGTCTCAGATCTTCGTATTTGGAACTGATGCCCCTCAATGCTCTGTAAACTAACTTCGTTAATGCCTCAGCGGTGCTAAAGTCAGTGTGTCGATCCTTGATGACTAGCGATGACATGATTTTAGATAAGACTCCACTACTGGATTACTCCTCGAATTAGTGAATCATCATTTTAGTCTCGAATGCTGCACCATCTTTGAGCAAGTCCCATTCTTGTACTCTAAACTTCTTTTAGCCTTCGGTGCATGTCTGTAGGTGCGACTTCTTGATTGAAAACTTTCACCTCTTATTGTGAAAATTTTCTCTCGAATATCCTCTTGCTGATCAACATTTTCGCATTATGTTATGATGATGCAATTTAATGCAAAAAAGGATAAAAAATAAAAAATATGACACAAACAAAAGAGAAAAAAACGAGTTAGTACATGTAAGATAATTGATACAGATAAAAATGTTATTCAAAGATGAATATAACACCTACCGAATCATGATATATATACCCGAGCATGCTTTAACTAAATAACATTCCTACTTGGACATGCTATTTACCCAAAATGATTTTTTCAAGAAAATAATCCTAACCACATGATATCTAGTTCGCATGCTTTTATTTAACAGAATTTAAAGAAAACAAATGAAAGGTTCAGAAACGCTCCTCCTTTGTCTACACTTATTTTATGTACCTACTGACAGATAGAGGTTCGGTATGACTATACCTAAGGTGACTGTTCTACGGTTCACTATATGCATGGTTTCAGCTCTAACAGGAAAATGGTACTCGAATTGTTCTTGATGTCGGTGCCCCCTTGGACTACCAAACCCTCGATCCTTACCCATTACATATTTTAAAAGGAACAAGTTCAATTCTTGGGGATTCACTGTCTTATACCCATACGAGGAATAAATCCCTACGAAGGTATAAGGTATGTATCCCATGGGTTATTTGCTAAAACTTATACGAAGAATAAATTCTTACGAGAGTAAAGCATTCACCTCGACTAATTTGGATCGAAGCTCGTGTCTAGAGCGTATGTTATGCAAATGCAAGTGGTGTGTGTGAGGATGAATGTACCTACCTTTGACTCAAAAACGGAAAAGAAAAAAATGACAAAAACTTTGACAAAGCTGAAAGAAAAAATTCAAATGTTAGTATGACAATTAAAAAATGAAGCAATTAAAACTTCAATAAACGAATCGTAAATTAACTAAAGACTCGAACTTATAATTTCCACCACAACGATAATGGGTAAACGACCTACAACCTCACTCTCTAAAAAAAAGTCTCCAGCGGTGTCGCCAAACTGTCATAACTATTTTTTAGAAAAACAATTAAAATATTATTTTTTTAAAAAAAATATGACTTTTATTTTGAAAAACAAGTGATTTTGGATTAATTGGAATTAAGAATTTAAAGGATTAAAATGGAAAAAATAGAAACTTAAATGGCTAAATTAGTAAAAACATAAACTTAATTGTCTAAATAGAAAATACAGACATTTAAAGGACTAAAATAACAAAAACAAAAACTTAAGGGACTAAATAGCTAAAACAAAAAATCAAAGGACCAAAATAGCAAAAATAGACATTAAAGGAACTAAAATAAAAAAAATAGAAACTTAAGAGACTAAAATGGTTTTAATAGAAAACAAAAGGGCCAAACATTAATTACAAGATAAACCAAAGACCAAAATTATAAATATTAAACAATACAGGCACTATAAATGTAAATAACCCATAAAAATATATAGGACTAAAATGCATTAAAACAGAAACATGGAGGCCGAATAATAATTAAACCAAAGGTAAAATAGTGACTAAAATGATAAATTTACAAATATGGTGTCCAGATTCGCATGTCAAAGAAAAATACACAATATAGGAAATCAGTGATTAAAATGTAACATTATAACACATTGTGACCAAATAAAAAAATAACAAACATAACATACTATACAATAACAGGACTAAATTGCAACATATACAAAACGAGAGCTCGAATTAAAAAGAAACTAACATTGTATTGACTAAAATATAGGATTACAAGATATGGAGGAACTTTACAGTGAATAACCTAGGCACAGAAATGCTCCGAAGTCCCCCTTAAAATGGCATCGTTTTACGTGTATTATATAAGCCCCAAACAGGCTTATTTCTCACCATTTCCTCATTTTTCAATTTTTCCTAAGAGAGAGAGAGGGGGGGAGAGAGAATTCTCTCAAGGCTTCAACCAAAGCCTACATTCCGGTGGAGCTCCACCGTGTCGACCGCCACCGATCGGTTGCCGCCGCCATACCCCGGCATCGGAAGGGTGAGAAAAAGATGTCACCCGAACCGCCTTTTCCCTGAGCAAAGATTTGGGCTCCGTTTGACATAAAAAAGGCCTAAATGTCATAGATATGAGAAGAAACCCTTCGGTTTCTTCTTCTCCAACGACATTGGTTTTCATCGGTGTTCAACCGAGGTAAAACCCCTTCTCACCCTCTGTTTTCTTTCTTTTTTCCTTTGATTTTCTCTCTATAATCCCTCGGGGTTTTTCAACCCCCGAATCACTCGATGTTTTTATCTCTCTCTATTTTTTCTAGAAAACCCTAAATGACTCTCCCTCTATCTTCTCCCTCTATTTATATCCGATTGCATGTGTTATTTGGTGTTGGACAACCCGATTCTCCTCGGGATATTATTGGATTTGCTTTTGATTTTCACATTATTTGTTTCTCTGCTTTTCCAATGTTGATTGGCTGATATATGTTCTCTCGGTCACTATAGATGAGAGTGGCGGCTTCAGAGGCAGGAGCAACAGGCGACGACAGCATGGTCATACCCTAGGCTTAGGGTTTCAGACCCTAAATGGTCTTTAATTTGGACCGTTAGATGGTCTAGATCCAATGATCCCTGATAGAGCAACGTTGGATGATATATTTAGGTTTTTGAAACACTACCTAATCTGGGTCGAAGATTGGGCCGGTTTGCGTCTTCGAGTCGGGTATTGTTGATGGGTTTTACTTGTAATTAGGCTATTGGATCTTGTGGGTTGTTGGGATGTGGGTTAGCTTGCTTGTAATATTGGGCTTCGGTGGGCCTACAAAATGTAATTAAAAATATTATATTAATAATAATAATAAAAATAATATAATATTTTTAGACCCGAATAAAAACGGGTGTCTACACAACTTATAATGTAAATGATTATAATCAAGAAAGTCAGAAAGAGAATATTGAACTGGTGATAAAGTGGATTGATAATTGCGAACATAATTATTTAACCATGTAGGGGACTTAATGACACGAGAAGACTTTAGGGGATAAACACAAGTTTAAGAAAAATAGAGGAATATGCAAGAGATGATGGACTAGGTGCACTTGTTGAAACTAAAGGTAGACGCATAGTAGGATAAATTTCAGAAGATGAAGTAGGTTGAGAAGAAGAAAAAAAAATCAGAATTCGACGTTTGAAAAAGTAGAAGAAAACATAAATTAGTGTCCATTGAAACTTGTAAAAGAAAAATATCTTCATGGAAGACAACATCTCTATTAATAAAGAATTTTTTAGTATTTAGATTGAACATAGCGCATCCCTTTTACACAAGATACTATCAAAAAATACGTGACAATAACTTTAGATGAAACTTATCGTGATAATTTGGTTGGGTAATATAACAAAAATAACCAAATACTCTAAGATGAGATAAATTGGATTTTCAAATTTAAGAAAACATATGGTAATTTATTAATTAGATAACAAATAGTAGTACTGCATCCCTCAAAATTTATTGAAAACATTAGATTAAAATCGAATAGCACGTACAACTTTCAAGATATGCTTATGCTTTTGCTCGATAACACCATTCTATCGTGGAGCATGAACATAAGAAATTTGATGCAAAATTTCAAGAGAAGTAAAAATTCTGCACATTTCAAATTAAATAATTTTGTGTCATTGTCACTACGAATGATACCCACAGAAGTAAAAATTATGTTCTTACTCATGCAAGAAATTGTTTAAGAATAAGATGATATCACTTTTGAGAACCAACAGATAAGCCTAACATATTCTACTACAATCATCGACTATGGTAAGGAACATCTTATGACCAGTATGTGTGGATATTTTATAATGAACCCAAAGGTCTATATGAATTAGTTTAAAAGGAATTTCAGACCTTTTATTATTAGAAAAAAGGTAACCTAACGTTTCTAGTCGTAGGATCAATAAAATATTTGTGAATAAAATCATTGTCAGATTCAACATTGTCAATCGCCATGAGTAAACATAGAAATCTCACAATGAAGAAAAACAATTCGTGAGCCATCAATTTTATCAACATAGCTTTTCAAACCTTTCCAAACAAAATCCGCACTAGAGGTAAAAATAATTTCAACGGAAAGTTCTTTACTCAATATATTAAGAATCCATGAAAGGGTGATAGCAGTGCAATGCTCCCATTGAGGATGAAACACTAGTTCGAAGTTCTCCTTTAGCACTCATCGTTAATAAATCCTAATCTATTCTTTAACAAAAAGAGTAATCCATATCGATCGACTCCAAAAGTAATAGTTCTCGATTTCGATCAACTAATGCGGAACAAGAAACCTTCCTAGAGTGTCTGAAGGATGAAGAAACAAATAGTGATTGAAATCAATTTAAGTCTTTGTCATTGACCAAACCATAATAAAAAATAGAGAGCAAACGGGAAGAGTTAACTGAAAACAACTGGATCAGGTAAAATGTGATCTACCCGATAACAAGCAAGCCATTACATATGATTTTGCTAAAAACTAAAGAGATTAAATGAGAAAAAACTAAAAAACATCCGAAATTTCTCCTAAAAATTGAAATAAAACTCTATAATACAATGTTGAAAATGTAGGTATTGGAGAAAAATCCTTGCACTGATAGTTATAACTTTACAATCATATTGTTTATATGAGCACGTTACAAACTGTTTTTTAACTGCTTAAATAATTTTCTAACTAATAACAGATATAAAATTGTTCTAACAAATTCCATTCTAATTTTTTATTATTCTTTATTTAGATTCATTTCCTGATTCAACATAAAAAATTATTCAGACATGATCAAATTGAGTTACGAAGTTTAATTAGATTTATTTATTAATCAATTTTCTATTTTTATTAAAATAACTTAAACATAATGATTTTTAAAGCGATTGTTTTTATTAAAAATTTTCAATAAAATATAAGAATATATTTTTATAACAAACAGAAGGTAAGTTCACCCACAACCACTTTGTCCGATGGGATGAGACACTAAATTTTTGAAGCAGAGTCAGGAATTTAAATCTTGATGTTTGTGAACACAAAAAAAAAAAAAAATAGCAAACCGGATGCAGGACAACACCACCTTAACCTAAGCGAACAACACCAATAAACTACTTCCACCAAGCTTGGGTGTAACAACACTACCCTGCTGAATACAAACTAGAGAAAAAAAATCCCAAAATCTACACAGAGTAAAGACCTTGCAATACCATTTAAAGTCTAAATCCATCTTGGCTAAGAACAAACGAAACAAAGCTTCTTGAGTAATGAAATGCCTCCTCAAACCTCTTCAATTGAAGCTACAGATCCACACTAACATATCATTTTCCGATTGAACACGTAATAGCAGCTTTGCTCTTCACAACATCTACATTTTCGAATATAAAATTGCAGTCAAAATGGACAAATCCCATAGCGAAATTCGCTTTGCTTCAGGAGGGGGAAGAAGATACTCCAAACAACACAGAACTACCATAGGCCAATTGGAACATTGAAAAACACATGTTAACTTCCTAAAAACAAATTGAAACCGTAGCTAATCACCTCCAAAGGCAAAAGACAAACCACTCGTAGCCTTTGCTGCCCAACAGCACGCCACAAAAAACTCTCTCAAAGCCCCAAAGCTCCACAACAAATTGGATCAACTCAGCTCAGCTCCCCACACACAAGCTTTCAGCTACAAAACCCACTAACAACACAATAGAGTTGAAAACCAACACAACCACAGGCAAACAGTATGAGAAAGAAAAATGGGCCGAAAGAACCCAAGTAGAGCTTCCAAATATCTCAACCGCACTAGTTTCAAACATCCCAAATCCGCAGTCTGTAAACATACAAAACAGAATCAAGCTTTACATCACAAACAAACAGTAAACTAGTGCGGATACTAACACCAACAACAGTTACCACCAAGCTTTGAAACAATTTGTTCTTGCCATTCCTTCCTTCACTAAACCAAAAGCCAAGGCGTTTTTACCCCTAGAAACATTAACAAAGTGGACAATGCCAATCTTCTTTACTAGCTTATTGATCACCACAAAGATCGGCCACCAATTGCAGGGTCTATGTAAAACATTTAGGAAACAGTAAATAGCCATTGTCCCAATTTGCCTCGAACACTTCAAGCGCCATTTTAACATCACATAAAACTACAAAATCAACCCCACTACTATCCATCGGACCCATGAACAACGCTCTAATCAGCCCTTCTTCTGTCTGTAAGACACCACCACAGCCTGTTTTATCATCTACGACTGCTCTAGCCACCCTAAACCTGACAAAGCCAGCCTCTTGAGCAATCCAGCCTGACGAAGTCATAGATTTGCTCGCCGCTCTCAGATGTTCCCACCAATCATCCACATTAAAAGCATCTTTTCTATTGGTCGCCTTAATCCAAATCAAAGCACGCAGCTTCGAGAAGAATAAGATATCAACGAAACTTACTGATTTAGCATTGTAAACCTTTTTATTCCTAGCTAGCTACGAACTCCATAAAGCAGCACCTACCGAAATCAGTCATAAACTCCTATGAATACCTGAAAAGTTCATGGTATAGAAAAAAGTTGAGGATGGCAAGGCATCCGACAAAGCCCAACGAATTCTACACCATTCACAAAATAAAATCCAGAATGATCGAACATGGGTACACCGCTTAAACAAGTGGAAAGCGTCCACAAGAACAAAATTGCACCAAGCACACAAACAATCAGCCTTAACTCTTAATAAACCTTTCCTCTTAAGAACAGTCTTTTTGGTAATCTATCAATTTTAATCATCCATAAAAAGCTTTTTACCTTTGGCGGAACTTTTAGTTTCCAAACTAGATCAAATTTATAAAGAGTACCATCCACTTCCACAATTAAGATCAACGCTTAAAGTTTTTTAACCGATAAATAGCCCAATTTATCATGGATCCACATTAACCTGTCGGGCGAAAAAGGGCGGAAGATTGCCTCCTCCACCAAACTTGTAATCTGCCTGACCCTTTCTTGTTCACGGTCTAAGAGTGGCCTAGCGAAAAGACACTCCCAACATCCATTATTCGACTCAATGGCCTACACAACTTAGGATAGGGGCACACCTTTCTCAACGACCAACTTAAATAGCCTTGGGAATAATTTAGATAAAGTTGTGTCACTGCACCACGCATCCTCCTAGAACAATATATCATTCCCATCTCACACTTGCCAACGAAATGAGTCTTCGCCCAACCATTTAACCACGAATCCTGTTGCGGAAGACGGCTATCAGATAGAGCAAAAATGCAATTGATAATTTGAAAAAATAAAAATTGAAGATAAAAGAGACAAAATTTATGTGGAAAACCCCTAAAAAATATAGGGTAAAAAACCACGGGCAACGGTAGAAGAATTTCACTATGAGAAAACTAGGAATTACAACCTTTCTCGATCTACCAAGGAGAAAACAATGATAATTCTCTCTTGATAAAAAGGAGAAAACAACTCTCAAGAAACTCTCTAAATTCTCTCTAGTATTGGAAGAAAGCTAGAATGCTTTGGGATGATTTTGAAGCTAAATGAGCTAGGGTATTTATAGTTGAAGCTTAAGGACTAGTTTGTAAATACCCTAAATTACAATGACTAAAATTGAGATTTTACCATTTCAAAAGTCATCAAAATCATGTTGCCAATTGCTCCAATTGCTTCAATTTTCCAACCAAATTTTGGTGGAATTATTTTGTTTGTTTTTTTCAAACTTTCCACCGAAAGTTTGGTGGCAGCAGCTAATTTGGACTTTCCAAATTTGTATTTCAACAATCTCCCACTTGAAGATTTGATTGGAATAATCATATCTTCACACCATTCTTTTTACCTTATACCATTATGTTGTTTACGTTTCTGACAGGCCACAAGAGGATCGACACCAGATAAATTTATCAGCATTGATTGCCTTCGTCATGAAATCTGCTATGTTGTCTTTGGTATGGATCTTCTGCATATCTATCGTCCCTTTTTTTACCTTTTCACGAATGAAATGGTACTGAACTCGTATGTTCTTTGTCCTTGAATGAAATGCTGGATTCCTTGCTAAATGCAAGGCACTTTGACTGTCACAAAACAGAGATACATACTCTTGATTGTGCCCAAGCTCCTCCAATAACATCTTAAACCAAATTGCTTCTTTACTAGCTTGTGTAGCTGCTACATATTCTGCCTCTGTTGTGGATGTAGCCACAACTGACTGCAATTTTGAAACCCAGCTTACAACTCCACCAGCAACTTTAAACACATATCCTGTAGTAGATTCACTTTTATCCAAATCCCCTGTATAGCCAGAATCAACATACCCATTGATAAGTAAATTTGATCTTCTGTAACATAATGCAACATTTGAAGTCCCTTTGATGTATCTCAAAACCCTCTTTACTGTATTCTAATACTCTTTGCCTAGATTCGCCATGTACCGACTAACCACTCCCACTGCTTGTGCAATGTCTGGTCTTGTGCATATCATAGCGAACATTAAACTTCCCACTGCTGATGCATACGATACTCGAGACATCTCCATCCTCTCTTCTTCACTGCTAGGACTCATACTGGAAGATAATTTGAAGTTAATAGGAAGAGGGGTAGAAATTGGCTTACAATCTTGCATTTTGAATCTTGACAAGATCTTTAATTAATTCTTTTGTGAAAGCCAAATCTTCCTATTACTTCTGTCTCGGTGAATTTGCATCCCTAGAATCTTGTTTGCTGATCCCAAGTCCTTTATTTCAAATTCCCTAGCCAGTTTTACCTTCAATTCTTCAATATGATCTTTGTTGGGTCCTGCAACCAACATATCATCCACATACAACAACAATATAACAAAATTGTTATCACCAGACCTCTTGAAATAAGCACAAGGGTCTGCATTAAGTCTGTTGTATCCAAGGCACATAATGAAGGAATCAAATCTCTTATACCAACACCTCGCCGCCTGCTTTAGACCGTACAGAGATTTGTTCAACCTGCAAACCAAGTTCTTCTTTTCTTCTTCTTCAAAACCTTCAGGCTGAAGTATATAAATCTCTTCTTCAAGATTTCCATGAAGAAAAGCTGTTTTAACATCTAGCTGCTCTAGATGTAAATTTAATATAGCAGATATTTCCAAGACTACTCGAACTGTTGTTAGTCGAACCATAGGAGAAAAAATTTCATTAAAATCAATACCTTCTTTTTGAGCATATCCTTTGACCACCAGTCTTGCACGATACCTCTCAACTTGATCGCCACCATTTCGCTTGATTTTGAAGACCATTTTTTACCAATTTTCTTCCTTCCTTGTGGTGGTGGCACAAGGTCCCATGTATTATTTTTATGAAGGGCTTCGATTTCTTCTTGCATCGCCATCATCCACAGTGAAGCATCTGAGCTTTTTATTACCTCCTGGTATGTTGATGGCTCACCGTTCTCTGTTAAAAGGCAGTATGCAATATTACCTTCTATAACATAATCTGAGTGCCAATTAGGACGTCTTCTCACACGATCTGATTGACGAGTTGTTGGAGCTTCAGAACTCTCTGGTTCTTGTTCATCATGTGCTGGTTCTGCTTCAGAATAATCTCCTTGTTCAACCTCCTTTTCCACATGTATCTGTGTAATCTCTGACTTTTCAGCGCTATCATCATCTTCTTTTCTTTGTAGTTTATCTTCTACAAAGATAACATCCCTCCTGATGATCACTTTGTGGGCAGTGGGATCCCACAAGCGATACCCCTTTACACTATCAGCATACCCCAAGAATTTTCATTTACTGGATTTTGGATCTAGCTTTGAAATTTCTTGGGAGTTGTATATTACGTACACAATACTTCCAAATACATGGAGGTTTGAATGATCATCTGGTTTACCAGTCCACATCTCCATTGGCATCTTCAGCTCTATTGCAGTTGATGGAGCTCGATTCTCCAAATAACAAGCGGTATTGACTGCTTCTGCCCAGAATGATTTTTCTAGGCCTGCATCCCTCAATATTGCTCTTGTTCTTTCTAACAAGATTCTATTCATCCGCTCTGCCACTCCATTTTGTTGAGGAGTGTTCGCCACTGTGAACTGTCTTTTGATGCCTTCTTTCCTGCAAAAGTCATCAAATCCTTTGCTTGTGTATTCTCCTCCATTATCTGTTCTAAAACACTTGATCTTATTTCCAGAATCAAGTTCCACCCGAGCTTTGAAGTTTTTGAAAGTTGAAAACACATCTGACTTCTTCTTAATAGGGTACACTCAACATCTCTTGGAGTAGTCATCAATAAATGAGACAAAGTATTTTGCTCTGCCTAGGGATGTAACTGGTGCTTGCCATACGTCAGAGTGAACCAATTCTAGAACACTTTTTCCTCTAGAATTTGATTTGTTGAATTTCAATCGGTGCTGCTTACTTGTTATGTAATGCTCACACAAAGGAAGTATTACCTTTGTTAAGCCTGGAAGTAGCTTTTTCTCCACAAGGACTTTCATTCCTTGTTCTGACATGTGTCCAAGTTTCTGATGCCATAGCATTGTAGAATCTGAACTACATGAGGCAACAGAGGCTTCTGCTTCTAGAAAAGTCTCTCCCTTCAGCATGTACAAGTTTACAACTATCTTTTCTCTTTTCAACACCACAAGTGCTCCACGGAACACCTTCATGATTCCTTTTCGTGTTTCAATCTTTCTTGCATTATTATCTAACAATCCGTAGAATAATAAATTTTTCTTCAGGCCTTTCACATGCCGTACATCTCGAACAACTTTAATTGTTCCATCATACATCTTCAATTTGATGGTTCCCACCCCAATGATCTCTAAGGCATGATCATTGCAACTATACACAGATCCTCATGAGACAGGTTCATACTTATGGAACCATTCTCTTCTTGAGGTCATGTGATATGTTGCTCTCGAATCAATGAGCTATATATCTGCAAATCTTTTTCTGCCTTCCACGGTGGTTGACGCTTCACAGCATAGAGCATCTCCATCATCTGAAGTGTTTACGGTATTACCTTGTGAATTGGAGTTTTTATTTAGACTCCAACAATCCTTCTTCAAGTGACCCTTCTTTCCACAGTTGTAGAACTTTAAATTCTTCTTGCTTCTCGACTTTGATCTACCATGTTTGTGACTGCTGCTTTGGCCACGTTCTGTTGATCTCCCTCTCATCGTTGTTGACGCTTCTTCTTATTGCAGATTTACTTGTCTATCTTCCTTGTTCTTGCGCCGATTTTCTTCTTGTAGAACAGCAGCTGTAACATCATAGAAGACTAGACAGATGACATTATTGTTTGTCAAGTTGATGATGTGTTGATCATACGAATACGGTAGACTTTAAAGTAGAAGTTCAGTACGTTCCTGTTCTCCTATTGTACATCTTAAGGATGTAAGCTGAGAAAATAACGTGTTCAGTGTGTTTAAGTGCTCCGTCACTGAAGTAGATTCTGATATCCTGAGCGTATACAATTTCCTCTTAAGAAAAATTTTATTGTGCAACGATGTGGCCTCATATAATTTGGTGAGATGATCCCATATCTCCTTAGCTACATTTTTCTCCTCGGTGCTTGACAATACTTCATCTGCTAATGCTAGATGAAAGTTTGCCATAGTATTCCCGTCCATCTCGTTCCATTTGTTGTCATCTATGAAATCCATCGGCCTTTCACTGATAGCTGCTAGACAACCGTCTTTCCTCTGGATGGCCTTCATCTTCAATTTCCACAATGAGAAATTTCTCCCATTGAATTTTTCAATATCAAATTTCGTTGCCATAGCTTCTATTACAGATAGCTCTCACTATTTCACTATCGTGAATAGTTCTCTCGAACCTTCAAAGAATGGGTAATACCTTCTTACTTTCTTATGTTGGAGGATCCACCTTTTGGTGGCAACCACAAAGATAATAAGCAGATATTACACACTCTAATCTAGCTCGGATACCAATTATTACGGAAGACGGCTATCGAATAGAGCAAAAATGCAACAGATAATTTGAGAAAATAAAAATTGAAGATAAAAGAGACACAAAATTTACGTGGAAAACCCCTAAATAATATAGGGTAAAAAACCACGGGCAACGGTAGAAGAATTCCACTATGAGAAAAAAAAGAATTACAACCTCTCTCGATCTACCAAGGAGAAAACAATGATAATTCTCTCTTGATAAAAAGGAGAAAACGACTCTCAAGAAACTCTCTAAATTCTCTCTAGTATTGGAAGAAAGCTAGAATGCTTTGGGATGATTTTGAAGCTAAATGAGCTAGGGTATTTATAGTTGAAGCTTAAGGACTAGTTTGTAAATACCCTAAATTACAATGACTAAAATTGAGATTTTACCATTTCAAAAGTCATCAAAATCATGCTGCCAACTGCTCCAATTGCTCCAATTTTCCAACCAAATTTCTGTGGAATTTTTTTGTTTGTTTTTTTCAAACTTTCCACCGAAAATTTGGTGGTAGCAGCTAATTTGGACTTTCCAATTTTGTATTTCAACAAATCCTTCTTATAGTTATTAATAATCCTACGCCACACCAAAGAAATTTTCCTCATATTGGAAACTCTCATTCTCCAACTCCTCAAAATACCTCCATATTTCGAGCAAATTATACGTCTCCATAGCACTCTTTTCTCCAAAGCATAACGCCATCCCCATTTCGCCAATAATGCACTATTCTTTGATTTTCAATCAACAACGCCTACACCACCTTTGGACTAAGGTAAACAACTTTTTTTTCCAATTTACCCGAGCCAGTTTTCTTTTTCCACTTAAAGTACCCCAAAGAAAGTCTCCGAATTTTTTCCAGTCTTACAAACAGTGTTTGTAGAACCTCAAACAGAGACATATAAAACAAAGGTAGCAACGAAAGCACCAAATGAAAAAGAACTACTTGACCAGAAAAGGATAAAGAATTACTCTTTCAACCTGCTAATTTTACTCTAAATCTTTCCACCACCGGGTCCCAAGTCTATATTCTTCTAGCATCAGCATGGAGCGGGATACCGATATAGAAGAATGATAATTTTCCAATCTGGCATTCGCAAAATTTCACCAAATTGGTAACCTAAATTGAGTGCACTCCGATCCCCACCAAATAGAATTTACCAAAATTTATACTTGAGCCCGAGCAAACTTTGAAACACTTCAAGATGTGCTTCAAGTTTTTCCCCACTCTGTTTTTGTGTCATCTGTGAATTGAAGATGTGTTAACTGTTGGGCTGGAAGAACATTTGCAATAACTTCAATAGCCCCTTTCTCCTTTGCTTCCTCTAGTAACAAACTCAAAACTTAAGTGACCATAATGAAGAGAAAGGGGGATAAAGGGTCCCCTTTCCTCAGACCTTTTTGCAAATTTAAACTCTTTAGTGACCGTTAACAAGAATTGAAACTTTTACCGAGGAGACACATGCCATAATCCAACTCCTCCATTTTCTGCAAAGCCCAACTTATGTTGCACCATATCGAGGAAGTCCCATCTCACGCAATCATACGCCTTTGAGAAATCCAACTAAAGAACAACACCACACGCTTCCCTATCGTCCTCACCCATGGATTGGATTATTTCATTGGCAATCAAAATGTCGTCAAAGATTTTACGACCCTTCATGAACGTATATTGACTTTCACTTATAATTTCCATCACCGCCCTTAGTCTTCTAGACATGACTTTTGCGATTATCTTATAAACCGACCCAACAAGACTAATAGATCTATATTCAGAGATATTCACTGGATCGCCAACCTTAGGAATTAAGGCTATAAACGACGCAGTAACTGAAGGGAGATGTTTGCCACTTTCAAAGAAACTAGTCACAACCTTGCATACTTCAAATTTAACCTCCCCAAATGTGCTTAAAAAACTTAAAATTAAACCTATCGGGACCTGGTGCGTTCGAGTCCTCGCAACTCCACACCGTATCTTTTATATCTTCTTCAGAAGCAGGACATTCTAACTGTATTTCATCCTCTTCTTGTAGGACTTTGAAATTCAAATTAAAGATCATTTTTTATCCTCTAGCCGAATATTCGAACTACTCCCTAAAATGACTGAAAATACAATGTTTTAACTTATTCAAATCCCCATTCCATTATTTATCTACAAACAAGCCGTGAATGGAATTTTTTTCGCTTAATCTTTATTGCTTTATGAAAGAACTTTGAATTGGCAGCCTTTAAAAAAACCATTACATCCTTGATTTTTGTCTCCAAACTTCTTAATGCATTTTCATGGAGTCCTATAATTCCAATTTTAGATTGAATTGCTATCTTTGTGAAATTCTCTCTCTCTATTAAATCTTCACTCTTTCATTCCTTCTCTTTTTCTCTCTCAATCTCACATTAAGCGCCCCTAAGGGTACATTTGGTTTATGGAATATAAGATTACCTACTGGAATAAAATTACCGGAATGTAACATTACCTAACACATTAATGGGAATGTTACATTACTGTGTTTGGTTTTTGGCAGGAATATAAGATTACAGTGTTTGGTTGAAGGAATAAAAAATTACTGGAATGTATATTTTACCAAATTGTCCTTGTTCTATATTTTACATAATTTATGTAAAAATATATTAAAATTTACATCAACATTTAACTAAATGTTCGATAGTAGAGATTTTTAACTTTCCCTATGATATTGAATCGACCATGACGATGATTCTGTTAGCTTTCTCAGGAATTCGACTCCACATACGATCCAACTTGACACTACATTGTGGAAAATAGCTTCGGTTCATACGTGACGCATTCACTGGGAGGTTTCTTGTATTTTTCAATCAACAAGGTTTACATTCTTCTATATACAATAATTTATCATAGATATTCATAATAATAAAAAGATGTAAATTATTTTTATTATCTAAGATATAATATTTATTATATCTTCTATGTACAATAATTTATTTATTTATCTTTTATATTTATACTTAATTCTGCATACTTTATCATTATTATTTATCTCATGAATTTATATTACAAAAACATAATTCAAATAAGTAAGAAAATATAACAATAAAAATCATATTGTCTATAATTTTATATTTATTTATTCTCTTCCACTCCCGGTTAAATATCCTCTAATTTGTAATAAATTATAGTAAGTTTAGAAGTATATTAAGGTGGTTTTCTCGAATGACTCACTTTATAGACAGCTTAGAATTGCACGGAGCAATGCTCCCGACAACATGCCCCAAGTGGAAGCTATTTGATTTTTTATTCTACTTTTAAAGTGAAGCATGGCATGTTGTTCCACTGAAAGACAATTGCATAATATTCTTCCTCTTTTTAATCCAAATGAACCTGGATTTATATATGAAAACCATAAAAATATGAGTTAGATTATCATATTCCACTTTCATTTATCATTATCTTTGCTAATATTTTAATAAAATTATTAATACTCAGTCTTAATCTGATTTGTACTTAACTCGTGATTACGAAAAACAAGAAACCCAATAATT
Organism: Hibiscus syriacus; assembly: GCF_006381635.1. NCBI lineage: Eukaryota > Viridiplantae > Streptophyta > Magnoliopsida > Malvales > Malvaceae > Hibiscus > Hibiscus syriacus. Next base: position 2,018,079 of record NW_024062924.1, on the reverse strand, counting down.
CATGTTTCCCAACATGTAATTTCTCTCCGAACATACAAAAACCGACAGAGGCCAAGCTTTGAACATACTAGACTGTTAATTTCTTTCGGATCATACACAAAGGACAAGTAAAATAGCTTACTTGTATCAAAAGCGAATTCTAAAACAATTTGAAGTGGCTGCTAATTTAGCCATGTCCGAATTATTCTTAAGCTATCGATCATGATATTGCTTTTCGAAAACTACCATATTACTTGCATGCCATATACTACAAACAACTGTTGCAACAAAAATTAGCCACGATAATTTTGACAAGACTAGCCAAGATACTGAATAGCAGATAAGTATAACATTAACCATCAAAAGTTTGTACAATGTTCAGACTTACAAAAGATAATAGCCATGACATTCTAAACTTAATCATATATGTTGACTATATTATATACACAAAAAATTCTCCAAGTCAAAAGCTTGACATATACCTGGCTAAGCTACATAAAAAAGTTGGGATCATATTCTAAAGTCATAATAAAAAAGAGATCGACATAATTGTAGAAGGACCACAATCAAAAGGATGGTCTAAAGTGACGACATTCAACTAACTGCTTAATCACATAATCTTTTTTGAATTCTTTTGGCAAAAAAAGAAAAAGAAAAAGAAATCTACGTTGTGCGCATCTTTGCTAATATACTCTCCTGCACTAAGCATTTCATCATTGGATAGGCCTTCAATTTTCATGATTTCTGTGAAAATTGACATTCTTTGATCATTTTCTTTTGCCTCCTTTTTCAATAAAGCTGTAACAACCCGGAAAATTAGAAAAGGAAAATAAATAAATATAATTGTAATTAAGTAATTTGGTGAAATTTGGTGATTAAATTAAAAATTTTCAAAACTTATAGCCAGTTTTAGAAATGAAGGAAATTTAGGGACCAAGCCCTGAATTTTTCCAAATAGTGTCTACAGAAACGCATTATATGCGTTAATTTCATTTCTGAAATTCACAAACATTGCTCCAAATTCCTTCCTCTTACGCCCAACTTCTAAAACTGATTTCGACGCCATCTGACCTCCGATCGTCGATTTGAAACCACCATCGTATTCGTCATCGAGCGATAAACAAACCCCTTAAAATAATTGAAGTGAAACACTATCAAATGCCATGAATTTCGATTCAAAGTCTCGACATTTTTTTAGTACCACCGCCGGGAGAATCTTAAATTCATTGCCGATCGTTGCTCCTTTTTCGACACCTCCCACACCATCGTGTTCCTTGTGTCATTTCAAGTTCACTGGTGTCCTCCTTGTCCCCGTAGGCGGTGGCACGTGAGGGAGGTGAAGCGGTCAAAGTTTCAGATTTGTTGAAATCGAGCTCTCCACCGTTCAAAATTGTGAACCGAGCTTTGTAAGTGCCTCAAAATCGCTTAAAATAATTTTATGAAAATTTTTCGTAATTTTCAGGAAACCAGAGGACGCACGTGCCCCCACGCGTTGTCTCTGCGCGTGGGGAAGTATCGAAATCTCTTTGGTCAGCCTTGATCGGTTTGGTCCGACCCGACCCGTTAACCGTTGACCGGCGTAGACTACTGTTGACCACCTTTGACCAAAACTTTGACTAGCATTGACCAATCATTAAACAACCATTAAACGATCGTTGAATTTTTCCAGGTATACATATTCTGATGTTTTTCGAAGTCCCAAATATGTTTTTGGGGTTTATTTCACCAAATTCGAACCCAAAAGCCTCCAAATCGTCAGTCAAACCTGTTGACTTTGACTTTGACCAAAAATTCAAATTTTCGAAAGGTCATATTTTATGTTTTTTGACGTCCTGAATCTGATTCCAGAGTTCGTTTTTCCAAATTCTGACCCAAAATCCCCGAATCGAGCTTGTTAACACAAAAATGCTTAGTATTTTAGCATTTTTGATTATATATTTGAGATATGGTTATGGAATTGATTTAGTAAGATATTTTATGAAGTTACTCGTGTTTCACCTGAGAGAGGATCAGTTAGGTCCGGTGTTATCTGTTAGTCAGATCAGCCCGAACTGTGTACTACGAGAATTACCCGTAGGTTTTCGTAAATGATTTAAATAAAGATTAAGATTATTTATATTAGGATTCCAATATGGATTTTTCTGATTTGTAGGGTCTAGCGCTGCAGCAGAGCGTGATCGACAGACTCAATAGTAGGCTTTCCTATCTGATTTCTCATACTGTTACAGGTGTATTTCCTGACAGTGTTAGATTACTGTTTTAAAATATCCATCTGAATACTGAGTATTTGATATCTGATTTACCGCATATTCCGATATGATTTATGGATTACGGTATTTTATACCGATTTCTGAATATTGATTATCTGATATCTGAATTACCGTATATTACTGATTTGAATTCTGATTTTCATATTTCTACATATGGTTTCCAAGCATGAAACATTTTTATGTTTTAAGAGATTAATCATTGTTTTCACTCGAATACATTCATGTTTAATATTTTCATTGGGGGATATTGTTGGAGGAAGATTATCTGCAGACTCCTCGGCTTAGTGCTCAGGGTCTAAATGGTTATTCGGTTGGGTGTATGGTTATGGGGAACCTACACATTTATGATGTGAACGGATGGAGGTAGTGGTCATGTTTAAAAATAAAAACATGTTTAATAAATAAATATTACTGAAACATTTTATATGTACGTTTTTTATACTGTATGGAGACACTGGGCTTTTTAGCTCAATCTCTAAATTTTACCCTTTTTCAGATAACAGTAGACAATAATCTAGCAGATTTGGCATCATGTGAGATCAACTACTTTTATTTTGTACTGACATATATCTCTATATGTTTTCAGTTGTATTTGGTGACATGTATTTTGCTATTGTATTTGATATAATCGTATTACTAATATTTTGTTCCGTAAATGTTTTATAAGGTTTTCTGTGATATTTTGTTATGTGTGTGTTTACATGATTTTATAAAATATGTATTAATATGATTTTCTGTAATATTGATATTTTGTTCCTTATTATGGATAAATTTCACATATTACTGAGATATGGATTTCAACGTTATTTTTAAATATAAAAAAAGAAACTCTGAATGAGATATGTGATTACTTGGGTTTGAGTCTAATGTTCAGGCTGGTTCTAGGGGGTTACATTTGGTGGTATCAGAGCCATGTTTCGATCTTGGGACCTGTGGGTTATGGCACACCATGCTTAATTTCTTTGGTAGTTTATCGGTATGCAGCACCAAGCTTACTTATCTCCTGTACAAGCTGTATTAACCCATCATCACTTCGAGACCTTTTCTTGCTAGCTACGTTTTTCATTATAGGGGTAGAGGCAGTAGCATCAGATGTTTGGCAAGTTGAAGCACCAACATCCTCTCTTGATTCAGAATCTCTTACTCCCTCTTCTTCGAGTAATGCATCTATAAATGCATTTTCCACTGCATCATTTGTTTTCTCAACTGCTGTTCCCGTTTCTCTTTCTTTTCCAAATATTTGAACAAAGTCGTCAAAGAATGGAAATCACTTGTTTCTCAATCCAACAACAGTTGGATGACTCTACAATATAATAAAATTACATATTTAATAAATCTTACAATTACCTATGTAGATAACAAAGAGTGCAGGAAAAAGATAAGTTCAATTAAAATATTTACTCTAACCCAATCATCAAACACATTCTTTGGTGCAGTTAAACATATTTCTTCTTCATTCAAACCAAATCCACTTCCAATATTCAACATTTCAGATAAATCATTGTGTTGAGTTAATCGATTGACGGAATTGGCCAAGAGGGGGGGTGAATTGGCAATTAAAAATTTGGTGGAAGCTTTTGCAGAAAATTGAAAGTAATTGCACAGCGATTTAGAGTGGTTCAACTTTCTCAATCAAAGTCTACGTCCACTACCTTAGCTATCCACACTAAGGATTTTCCAACAAATTCACTAATTTGTTCTTTCTTTTGAGGCCAAAGAGATAACCTTACAACACCCTCAAGAATATACCCCAATTCTTGAGAATACTCTTTCCCAAAGAGAAGATTACAAATTTGCAAACTTACAAGGAAAACCTCACAAGGTAAGATGTTTGTACAATTCTAGAACAAGAAAAGAACACTCAAAGATAATTACAAATGAGCACAAATGGTGTTCTTGAAAGCAAAATGAATATTGAAAGGAAAATTGGCTTGATTTGCACAAACTTGGTGTTTGATGCTTTCTCTCTTGTCTCTCTATAATTTTCTTATTGATCAAGGGCTTCAGAACTTGTTTAAATACACCTTGAATCACTTCTGAACGTTGGGGATGATTAGTGAAGATCATATAGCCGTTTTAGTGTGAAAGCAATTAATAAAACAGCTTGGAGCGTGGGGAGAATCGGTTCCCCCTCATAGGGAATCGGTTCCCTAAGTGTAAAATTCAAATATTTTGACCGTTGAACAGGGGGGAATCGGTACCCCCTATGGGGGAATTGGTTCCCTCCGAGCATTCTGGAAATCTCAGAGCCAAACCATTCAGGGGGAATCGGTACCCCCTTGGTGGGGAATCGGTTCCCTATGAGCAATCTGAAATTTTTGGCTTTGAAATGGTTTGAAATACTTTGAAAGATTATTTTGAATTTGTTTTAAGATTAAAACTTAATTTTACACTTAGGTAAGGATTAAAAATGATTTTTGAATTATTTGGAGTAATGTTTTGATATTCGAATAATTTTATCGAATATACTTAGAAAATCATTTTGGAAAATCTTAAAATTCATTTAACTTAATTTGTTATATCGAAATATCAAAATGTTTTCAACAATCTCTCCCTTTTTGATATAACAAAACATTTTAGTAATTTTAAGATTTTGAAATCAAGTTTTGAAATTACTCCCCCTTACTTTAACACTTCTCCCATTTATCATTTTAAAACACATTTAAAACACACTTAAAACACACTTAAAACACACACTTCTCCCCCTTTTTGTTAAATAAAAAAGATTTAAAGAAACGTGAAAAACATTTAGCCAATTGATTAGGTATATGTATGCATAAGCTGTTAGATCACAATCAAGAGAAACGTTAGCCATTAGTTCCATAACCAATATTCATAAACAATGTGATATGGCAAAATTGGTTATATTGCTAATAATGATGTAAATGATGCAATAATGAATAAATCACACCAAACATATAAGTTCACACCATCCATAAATCCAAACAAATTCACAATCCACAAATTCAAACATTCCAAAATATTCAAAATGTTAAAACAATAAGTTTGGAGTTCAAAGTAAAACATTTAATCACATATCCAGATCAGGAGGAGGAAAACGAGCTCGCATAGCGGCCATTTCGTTAGTGAGGTCATTAATACGTGCGTTGGTTGTTTCATTATTTGCACACATTTCCCGAAGAATTTCTAATTGTTGAGCTCCCATTGTGGATAAATGAGACTCTAGAGAAGTAAAGCGCGAATCCATGGTCGTATATCAGTAATCAAATGTCTCCATAAAAGATTGAAAATATGGAGGCATTTGAGTCGATTGTTGTGCGTGCTCCTCGGGTTGCTCAGGCTCATCTTCAGCTTCATCGATATCCCTCATTAATTGGTCAAACTTTGGATCTTCGTCAGTTTCGAGTGGAGCTTGTGAAGAACTAGCTCCCGGAGTAGTTGCAGAAGATCGAACCCATTCACCGGTTTCTTTATTTTTGACCCATCCCGCTCTTGTTAAAGAAAGAAGATTGATTTGTTTCTTAAGAGGAAAGGAGGCATCTAGACCAACTCGAAGCTCGGCTTTAGAAAAGAGATTACTAAGGATACAACCGTAAACTAGTGAAGAACAAAGTTTCTTATTTGGCACTAGGTTAACGGTTTCAACAATCTCAGCAAAGATAATCTCGGAAAGGTTTATTTTTATATTTTGTTCAAAACAATGCAACCACCAAAGATCTAAAGCTCTGAGAGTAGAATAACGACCCCCGGATGGTCGAAACCACCAAGTGATCATGAGATGAAGAAAACGCTCATGAAGATCTAGAACACTTGCACTATCATTTCGTTTATATCGTGAGCCTAAAACTTGTTTTTCATTTGATAAACCTTCATTATCCAAGCCTAAGGCATTGGCTATGTAAGCCGGATCAAGATGGAAATATTGACCTAGGAGGTAGGAACGTACTCCTATGGTTTTGGTTTTGTCACAATTTTTGATACAAACGGCATTACAATAGAAGATACGAACAAGTTGATGATAGACAACGGGTTCAAGTTTGAAAAGTTTATCAAATTTCCATTCGTGCAAGATAGGGATATATTTAAAGTTAATAGCAACCATAGCTTGAAGAGATGAGATACGTTCTTCCCTAATCTTATACGTGTCAAAATATTGGTAAAACCAATAACGATAATCTTTAGGACCCGGTTGATTGAAACAAGAATTTTGGATAGTCAAGTTAGGATCAAGATTTGGAATAGGATTTTGAGGAATAGGCGGAGGATTTGGAGGTGGATTTGGTTGACAACTAGAACGACTAGATGAAGACCTAGCACGTTTAGGATTAGACATGGTGAAGGAAATCGGAATAGATTGGATAACCTGCAATTTTAAAAACAAATGTATGCAATTCAATTAATCCCAAAACTCAATTGAGTCCTCAATATTTCAAGGTTCTCTAAATCAATCCTAATGGGCAAAGTTTTTGAAAAACTTTTGAAAAATATGGTTCTGAGAAACAATATATGTATAGTTTTCATAACAACAACATAATTTAATCAAAACACAATAATTTGAAATTTAACATTTTTTTTATTTCGAAAAATTTAAAAAATTTTGGAAAATTCTTGTGTTTTTGATGAAATTAGTTGTAACATCTAGTTTCTAATCACTAAACAATCAATGCCCGATCACTATTTCAACCTAGAACTAATTAAAACTAATCCTATGTTCAAAATCAATGGAATAGAGAGTTTAGAAAAATTTACCTTGAAAGATGAAGATTGAGGGGATTTAGATGTTGTTTGCACGATTTTAATGATTCCAATAGGTTTAGAGGATGATATTTGATTTGAATTCTGATTAATATTGTTGATTTGAGGCAAGAATGGAGATAGGGAAAGATTTGAGAGGGAACGGCGGCAAGAAGAAATAAGAGGATTTTTGGGGTTTTAGGGTATTCTGCCTGATTTTAACAGAACCCCAGGGGGTATCGATTCCCCTGTGGGGGGAATCAGTTCCCATTCAAAGGGGGAATCGGTTCACTCATGGGGGGATCGGTTCCCTCATGGGGGGATCGATTCCCTCTGCACCAAAATGCTAAAATCCGACTTTTAAGCACACAAAATGCTAAATTAATCTTTTCTAGTGGTATAGGCAACTCATATATTGAAAAATAATTATGTTCAAACAATTAAATTAATCTTTAATCAATATTTGAACATAAAGTTAATTTTTCATCAAGAATCATAAACTCCCCCTAACTAATAGCAATGAATGCAATCAAAAATTACTATTATGAGCATTTTTCAGTATTTATTAAAAGTGCTGAATTATTTTAAACATTAAGTGAAGATAGGTCAGTTAAACCTAATTCTCTCCTAAGTGTCCAAAACCTTTCCTTATCTAAGGGTTTTGTAAAAATATCCGCTAATTGATGCAAAGTATCAACAAATTCTAGAACTACATCTTCCTTAGTGACATGGTCTCTAATGAAGTGATGTCTAATTTCAATGTGTTTAGTTCTAGAGTGTTGGATGGGATTTTTAGTGAGACAAATAGAACTAGTATTGTCACACTTGATAGGAATAGTACCTACTTCAATTCCATAATCAAAAAGTTGTTGTTTCATCCATAAAACTTGTGCACAACAACTACTGGCTGAAATATATTCCGCTTCAGTGGTAGATAATGCAACACAATTTTGTTTCTTTGAAAACCAAGAAATCAGCATATTTCTAAGGAATTGGCAAGTACCGGAGGTGCTTTTCCTATCTAATTTACATCCTCCATAATCCGCATCAGAGAAGGCATGCAAGCTAAAACTAGAGTATCTAGGATACCAAAGTCCTAAACTAGGAGTGTTCTTAAGGTATCTAAAGATACTCTTAACGGCTAGTAAATGTGATTCCTTAGGACATAATTGAAATCTAGCACATAAGCAAACACTAAACATAATGTCCGGTCTACTTGCAGTTAGATAAAGCAAAGAGCCAATCATTGACCTATATAATTTAACATCTACACATTTACCTCCTTCATCTAAGTCAAGCTTTGTTGAAGAGCTCATTTGAGTGTCATGAGGTTTCCCATTTTCTAGTCCAAACTTCTTGAGCATATCTTTGACGTACTTAGCTTGATTAAGGAAGATGCCATCTTTTCTTTGCTTGATTTGGAGTCCCAAGAAAAATGAGAGCCCCCCCATCATGCTCATCTCAAACTCACTTTGCATTAGCTTAGAAAATTCTTGGCAAAGAACATCATTAGTAGAACCAAATATTATATCATCAACATAAATTTGAACTACTAATAAATCTTTACCTTTATGCTTTAAAAACAATGTAGTGTCAACCTTTCCTTTTGAAAAACCTTTTTCAATTAAAAAATTTGACAATCTTTCATACCAAGCTCTAGGAGCTTGTTTTAAACCATAAAGAGCTTTTGTCAATTTAAGAACATGATCTGGAAATTTTGAATCTTCAAAACCTGAAGGTTGTTCCACATACACTTCTTCTTTTATAAAACCATTTAAAATGCACTTTTAACATCCATTTGATATAATTTAAATTCATGAAAACATGCAAATGCTAATAACATTCTAATTGCTTCCATCCTAGCTACGGGAGCATATGTTTCATCATAGTCTATGCCCTCTTCTTGAGTATACCCTTGAGCAACAAGTCTAGCCTTGTTTCTCACTATATTACCACTCTCATCAAGCTTATTCCTAAATACCCATCTAGTACCTATAGTAGATTTATTACTAGGCCTTTCAACTAATGTCCATACTTTACTTCTCTCAAATTGATTTAACTCTTCTTGCATAGCCATAATCCAATGTTCATCATTTAATGCTTCTTTAATATTCTTAGGCTCTATGCATGAGATAAATGCAACATAATTACAAATATTTCTAAGAGAAGATCGAGTTGTTACCCCTTTTGATGGATCACCTATAATTTCACCATCCTTGACATAGTTGTACTCTCTTGGATAAGATACTTCCCTTTCTTCAATGGTTGGATTCTCAAGAGGATCATGAGTTTCTTCATTTTTCGTTTCTTCCTTTGATGATGGTTCTCCAACTTCATGTCTAACATCATTTGTATTTATAACACCTACATCATCATTCACACAAGAATCCTTCCTTGGAAGGGGATTATCATCGAAAACAACATGTATAGACTCTTCTACAACTAAAGTTCTTTTATTAAATACTCGATAAGCTTTAGAATTTAAGGAGTAACTCAGAAAAATTCCTTCATCACTTTTAGCATCAAATTTGCCAAGGTTTTCTTTACCGTTGTTTAAAACAAAACATTTACATCCAAAAGGATGGAAATAGCTAATGTTAGGCTTTTTATTTTTGAAAATTTCATATGGAGTTTTCTTTAAAATTGGCCTAATCATTACTCGATTAACAACATAACAAGCAGTATTTGTGGCTTCCGCCCAAAAATATTTTGGCAAATTATTTTCACAAAGCATGGTTCTAGCCATTTCTTTTAAAGTTTTATTTTTCCTCTCAACAACTCCATTTTGTTGAGGGGTTCTAGGTGCTGAAAAATTATTACTAATACCATTAGAATTACAAAATTCAATAAATCCAAGATTTTCAAATTCAGTGCCATGATCACTCCTAACACTAGTTATAGAGTAACCCTTTTCATTTTGGATTTTTTGAAAATGTGATGAACTGTTCTAATGCTTCATCTTTAGTACTTAAAAATAGAACCCAAGTATATCTAGAATAGTCATCTACCAAGACAAATGCATATTGTTTTCCACCCAAGCTAGTAGTCCTAGTTGGCCCAAAAAGATCTACATGGATCAATTGTAATACTCTACTAGTTGATACGTCATTAATGGATTTAAAAGAAATACGCTTTTGTTTTCCTTTAGCACAAGCATCACAGATTTTATCATTATCAAATTTATGCTTAGGCAACCCTCGAACTAAATCACCTTGAATTAGCCGTTGTAAAACACTCATACTAGCATGTCCTAGTCTCCTATGCCATAACCAACTATCATGTTCATCTTTAGCAACTAGGCATAAATTAGTCATATCAAAAGAATCTAAATGCACCATGTAAATGTTCCCTATTATATGACCAACAAGCATAATCCGATTAGATGCAATGTCAATGACTTTACAACCATTAATTTCAAATAAGACATTGAATCCTTTATCGCATAATTGACTAATACTCAATAGATTATGCTTTAATCCATTCACTTATAAAACATTCTTAATTTGTATGGAAGAGGTATTACCTATTGTACCAATACCTTCAATGTGACCTTTTGAATTGTCTCCAAAAGTCACTTCTCCTCCATTTTTGGCGTTAAGCTCAATGAACTGGGTTTTGTCTCCGGTCATGTGTCTTGAGCATCCACTATCATGGTACCATGAATTTGAATTTGTTTCCCGTGCCTTGTAGCAATGCTCATTTCCCTACTAACATAGATTAATTTTTGATTTTTGGTACCCAAATTCTTTTGGGTCCATATTTATTAGTTTCCAAAATCCTAATCCCCTTAGGTATCCATTTGTGTAGGATACTTTTATCTTTAGTAGTAATGAGTTCTTTAGGAACCCACATACTTCTAACGATTTTTCCATTAGAGGTTCTTTGGGGACCTCTATGATTTGTAGTTTCTAAAACTTTTTCAAACAAAGTTGGATTTTGAATTTCCACCTTTTTCAAAATGTTTTATTCTAACTTTATCAAAAGAAGTTTTAAGATCATCAATTTTCTTTTTGATGATCATCATTGATCTTTGAAAGTAAATTTTGCAAATCTAAATTTTTCTTTTCAAACTCTTCTAGTTTGATTTGCAAATCTTTGATTTTACTTTCAAGATCGTTGTTGGTTTTGGATATGAGTTTGTTTTCATTTTTCAATTTTGAAACATCGTTTTTATATTTTAAAAATAATTACTCATAATCCGAAGCCAACCCATTATATTCCTCTAATAACTCATCATAGGATAAATCATCAAAATCGGATGAGTTAGAGGTTACCTTAGAATCTTCCCCAAATGCCATCAAGCACAAGTTAGCTACTTCTTGTTCCTCTTCATCGGAACTTTCTTCATCGCTCCATGTAGCCACATGAGCCTTGTACTTATTCTTTGATTGACCCTTTTTCTTCAATTGTGGGCAATCATATTTAACATGCCCTGGCCTTTTGCATTCGTAGAAAATGATTGGGTCCTTCTCATTCGGTTCATTTTTGAGGCCTTCATTTCGTTTGAATTTTCTTCCTCGATAAGGTCTCATCATTTTTTTGAACCATTTGGCAAACAATGCCATTTCCTCGTCATCGTCATCGTTATTCGAATCACTCTTATCTTTTGTGGATTTGAGAGCAACTCCCCAATGTTTTTCTTCTTCTCCTTCTCCTTTGGTGTCTCGTCAATTTTGTCGAGGTCCACCTCATCTTCGAGCATCATTTCATGAGTGAGGAGTGACCCAATTAGCTCTTCAAGAGTTAAGGACGTTAAGTCCTTAGACTCGATGATTGTCGTCTTCTTTGATTGCCACGATTTTGGGAGGGAGTAGACTAACTTCCTCACAAGATTTTCATTTGAAATGATCTCTCCATATGATTTGAGACCATTGAAAATCGTTGAAAATCTATCCGTCATAGCTTTGATATCTTCATTTGGTTTCATCCTGAAATTTTCATAGCTATGCGTTAGAATACTAATTTTAGATTTTTTTACCTCATCAGTACCTTCATGAGTGACTTGAAGTTTGTCCCATATTTCTTTGGCGGTTGTACATGATGAAACTCTTCCGTATTCATCTGGTCCAAGAGCACAAAAAATGATATGGATGGCTTTGGAGTTGAGCTGGAACATTCTTGTCTCTCCTTCACTCCACAACCTTGGATGAGTGAGAGGTTTGATGTATCCTTCTTCTACAGCATTCCATGCTCCCATGTCACTTGGTTGAATGCAATACATAATTCTCTATTCTTCCAATAGGCATAGTTAGCTCAATTGAAGAAAAGAGGCTTGTTGACGGGCATCGAGTCGAGACCGGAGTCGAAGTTTAAAGCGGAGGCCATTGATGAATTTGATTATCGATATAACTCTTCCCGAATCGACTCAAGAGGTGATTAAACCTTTAAATGAGTTAGGCTCTGATGCCAATTGTTGAGTTAATCGATTGACGGAATTGGCGAAGAGGGGGTGAATTGGCAATTAAAAATTTGGTGGAAGCTTTTGCAGAAAATTGAAAGTAATTGCACAGCGATTTAGAGTGGTTCAACTTTCTCAATCAAAGTCTACGTCCACTACCTTATCTATCCACACTAAGGATTTTCCAACAAATTCACTAATTTGTTCTTTCTTTTGAGGCTAAAGAGAACCTTACAACACCCTCAAGAATATACCCCAATTCTTGAGAACACTCTTTCCCAAAGAGAAGATTACAAATTTGCAAACTTACAAGGAAAACCTCACAAGGTAAGATGTTTGCACAATTCTAGAACAAGAAAAGAACACTCAAAGATAATTACAAATGAGCACAAATGGTGTTCTTGAAAGAAAAATGAATATTGAAAGGAAAATTGGCTTGATTTGCACAAACTTGGTGTTTGATGCTTTCTCTCTTGTCTCTCTATAATTTCTTATTGATCAAGGGCTTCAGAACTTGTTTAAATACATCTTGAATCACTTCTGAACGTTGGGGATGATTAGTGAAGATCATATAGCCGTTTTAGTGTGAAAGCAATTAATAAAATAGCTTGGAGCGTGGGGGGAATCGGTTCCCTCTCATAGGGAATCGGTTCCCTAAGTGTAAAATTCAAATATTTCGACCGTTGAACAGGGGGGAATCAGTACCCCCTATGGGGGAATCGGTTCCCTCCGAGCATTCTGGAAATCTCGGAGCCAAACCATTCAGGGGGAATCGGTACCCTCTTTGTGGGGAATCGGTTCCCTATGAGCAATATGGAATTTTTGGCTTTGAAATGGTTCGAAATACTTTGAAAGATTATTTTGAAATTGTTTTAAGATTAAAATTTAATTTTACACTTAAGTAAGGATTAAAAATGATTTTTGAATTATTTGGAGTAATGTTTTGATATTCGAATAATTTTATCGAATATACTTAGAAAATCATTTTGGAAAATCTTAAAATTTATTTAACTTAATTTGTTATATCGAAATATCAAAATGTTTTCAACACATTGTATTGTATTTTGAGTAGCTTCACTCTAGGTTCAGTATGTGGATGAGCCCTAATTTGTGAGGTCAAAAGCTTATTTTCTAACATCTTTTCAAGATGAGATAGATAACCTAATCTAAATGTTCCATTATCAGCTTTCCAATGCGGGTCTTCAGCCAAAATGTGTAAGCATTCAACAAGTGCATTATTCTCCTCTTTAGTCCATGTCCTTTTAGTTACTAAAGACTTAACCTTTACAGATGTCTGTTTTCCCCCCTTTGAGATTCCATATTTGATGTTGACATATTGCTCTTCGAAACAATCTAAGAAGATGTATATAAAAAATGTATAACATAACATAAAACATGTGATTATCGTCAATAATAATCATTAGATAAAATACAAGGTGAAAGTCCATACATAAGTAATGAATGTCCATAACAAATAAAATTCAAATTTTATAGAAGAGAAATACATAAAATTTAATAAAGTTTATGCCATAAAATATAAAGATGTCAAATACATGAAAGTAATGACCACTAACAATATATAAAATACAAGGTGACAGTCCATACATAACATCAAATAACATCTATCCTAAAGTATGTGATGCCAACCAACTTGTAAACATATCTTGTGCTAATTTGTCTCTCACTCACTCCAAGCACTGCTTGGGTCCCAATGTCTAATCATTTCTACCTTAATCTCTTCAACATGCCTACTATCTTCATTATAGTCAGATTCAATAGGATCAATTGACATCTCAGATCTTATGAAATTACGGAGAAGACAACAAGCAGAAATGAGTCTACATTGTGTTTTCACTAGATAAAATGATTTCCCTTAAAATTTCCCTTATCGCTTTCAATATACCAAAACATCTATCAATACAATTCCTAGATTGAGATTGTTTCATGTTGAAATATTCTTGAGGGGTGGTAGGTTGGTGTCCTTCTCTCCAATCATTCAAGTGGTATCTTTGACCTCTATATGGTGCAAGAAATCCCTCTCCATTCGTTTATCCAGCATCACATAAGTAGTAACACCCTATATTATTTTAATTTTAAAAGTTAAATAATATACAAAACTTTTAAGAATTTTACATTCTTTATATATATATATATATATATATATATATATATATAATATATATATATATATATTATTAAGGACCTAATAATTTACCTTGTGGAACATTTAAACCATTTCTTCTACTAGTTGCATATCTGAGTATTCTACCATCAACTGCAGAACCTTCCTACCCAGGTAATACATAAATGAATTGCATGTTTGGTGTGCAAACACCAAGTACATTTGTCGCAATTTCATTTTTTCTTGTTCTGTATCTAGGTTTATCGCTTGAAGCTACATTGACCTTAATATACGTTCCATCTAGAGCACCCAAACATCTCTGTATTCATCAAATAAAGTTAAATTACATTATTACTATCCATTTATGTATTAAGTATTACTAATTAACTTAAAAGAAAGTTTAGAATTATGATACAATACCTTAAACCATTTTCATCTATCATCTATTGAATTATCATGTATCGATTCTGGTTTTCTAAAACAATCGGATGCAGTTTCAAGACTGAAGCTAACACTGTATGGAGAACTCTACTAATTATTTCACCAGATCTTACTGTTTGACGTTTTAGAACTCTATTCTTAATATGGTGGGATATAATATGAAGGAAAGTAATAACCATTTCTTATATAGACATAGATCGACTCTCTTTTAACCCACCTTGACTTTGTAATAGGTGACAAAATTTGAGAAATGTTTTCCTATCCATTCGACAATTATCACACTTTGTCTATCACTTTCAAATACAATTTTATGTATATTAAGTGATCTAATATTATGTCTATGAATTCTTTCATGTGCATAACTTATTTTAGGTCTATTTTTATATTTTCTCAGAATAGCTGAAATAACCATATGCGTATGACACACTATCTCCATCATTTGCAGTTGTAAAATAAGAATTATGACGATATACGTCTTCTTTCGCATTGGTAAACGAGCCATAACTATTATTATGAACAAACATTTTAATATTAGAACATAATAATATTGAACAAGAACATTTAAAAATAAATGAACTCCAATTTAACAGTTTTGGAGTAATTAAAAACAGAAATCAAGAGTATAACATAAGCTTAGAAAACTATAGAAAATATAAGAGCAAATATTGGAAGCAATGCAGAAGTCTAAACATATGTCATGTCCCCAAAAAGAAGAGCAAACTACAAGTTTAAAATCTCATACTAACAACATTCTTGGACAGAGCTTAGAAGTACATAGTAGCATCAAAATCTCACATAAAAAACAAGTCAGCCTAATCTATTTCACCAAGTCAGCATAGTCAACCCATTCTAACCATGTAAGCCTAATCTATCCCCTTGACATTGAAGCGATGCTAACAGAGGGAGATGTGATTTTAAGGGGAAAAACTCAAGCCAAATCAGAGAGGGAGAGAAAAATGGTGGGGTAGGAATTGGGAATTAGAACTACCAAAACAGGGCGGCAATGGATGCACTTAAATTGAAAAACATGTTAAAGAACACTTACATGTTTCCAAAGAGAAACGACGCCAAAGTGTAGAAATTCATTCTCAAGTTCACCATATCCGATAAATATACAAACATTATATTCATCAAATAGAAGGACCTTTGGTTACCTAAATTTAACTAAATAATTTTCTGGTTTCAGTAGCTAGAAAATAAGATCCTCTTCTTATTTGTAGAGTTTTGGATTTTAAATCAATACTTATATCTTATATACATTGAATGAGCGTAAAAGCCATTGGTATTGCAATAAAACTGACATTTGAGGGCAAAACTCATGCCAAATACTTGCAAACATGGATATTTGCATTTATTGCAATTTCCTCTATCATCATTCAATTAAATTACCTACACAGGGTAAGCATTTATCCATACTCTTAAATCTTATTATGATAATTGTATAGCAAAAACAACATGCATATAGTAGATGCTTTCCTACACAAACTATTTGAACAAAAACCTTATACTTCTATTGCAGAATTCTAGAAAATATGTTTTGGAATTAAAAATTTGTGTATGTGTAAGGTTTGACTTGTTAACCTGCATGAATAAACTAATTAGAAATTACTGATACATCTGTTTCTATTTTTTTTTTAATGGTTAGAATTGGTCCAAGAAGTGTTGCAATATCATGTTACAAGTGAAACAAAGGATTATTCCACTAAATACTTCGAAAATTCATTACAATCTAGCAAACCATATGCACTAGGATTGCTATTAATGCAGTTGGTTGCTCATTGTAAGAGATGTATGGGTGAAAGGGACTATCCGTAAGAATTGTATGCTATGAATTATGAGAAACAAAAAAAAATAATTTGAACGAGGAAAATGGAGGAGAATAGATCCATAAGCTTCGGACTAGGGTTCCTTAGAAGTTATATCTGAAGTTGATTGTGTCACATTATCAATAAGAAAAGGAAATATCCTAAGATCTCTTCTACGACCCTTTGGTATGCCTGAGGTTGATTGCATCTTGCCATCACAGAAGTAGTTATGTCATTGATTCTGTAATAATACTCTATGTTATTTATATAGATTCCTAGGAGTAGTGTTTTTCCCATATTTATATTCCTATCAGTAGTGTTTTTCCCTTCATCAAAATATAAAGTAATTAATGTTTAAACTTAGGTAGCCCCTGCATTATTTATGTTTAAGCTCTTAGCTTAACTTGTCACAGCTCAAAGGGATGCGATTTATGTCGACAAATCATTTCAAGGTCAGTGTTTTTCCAGTTGATGTGTTATATTTCTCTTAATCATTTGTGTTCATTTAAAACCAGAAGAAATCAAACCAAACACATATAGACCAGTTCAATAAACAATGCATCAATTTCATAAACGAAGAAAATAAGGTTCACATCTATGAAAACATACCTGGTTTTTCAATGAAAGATTGATAACTCCTTAGATTTTGAATAGGTTTAACTTCTACAACTCATGTGAGTTCAAATCTGGGTGCATTGAAAAATAGTTTCATCTCAATTAGTCCCACTAACCCGTAACTAAAACACATTAATAACACGATCCATCTTAAACATAGAGGTTCTCATGAGCTTCTAGTTTTCTAATGTTCCACAAATTTGACTTGGTCTTAGTAAACAAACAAAAAAAAAAAAAAACACACACCAAACGACAGTGCACAAAATAAAATCTTAATGTTGACAAAGAGAGAAGTCGTAAAAAAAGACATTGAGATGCATGAAATTGTTTTTGGGTTCCAATTAGAACATCTTGAAAAAGTTTCAACGCTCGAGTTTAATTTCGAAGCTGGGTTTCAAATCTCTATTCAAAGTTGATTCCATTGCAGTCGGGTCACTGATGGACATTATTAGAAATTAAATATCTCTTTGAACTTAAAATGAAAGTATGAATTGTGGGCACATTGGAATCTTTAAACTATTATAGTTCTGAGTATTTGCTTGATACAAATACACCTTAATTCCAGGTTTGCTCCTCTACAGAATGCAGAAGAAATCATGGAAGGAGACACAAGTGATCTTAACCGGCAAACTCCACAGACTAAATATAAATTAAAACTCCTCGAACAGAAGCAGGAATGAACAAGACCAATGGAATAAGAAAGGGAAAGAAACGCTAAACATTACAATCATCAAGAAAACGAGCAATAATGGGTAGATCAGTATAGTAGTAGAGAAAAATACAGAAACATGAGTGAAAACACAAACCCATAAAAATTAAACAATGAACAAATTGAAATATCAACACCAAGAAGCAAATAAAAATGTTGAAAATATCAACGCCAGAAGCAAATACCTAAAAGTGAGATGGGAGACTAATATGCCAGAAGCAAATATCAACTCCAAATAGAAGAAGAAGCAGATTTTCTTTCAGCCATAACCAAACGGGGAGAAGGGTATTTTAGATAACGGGGACCGGAAATAAGCAAATACCTAAGGGAGATAGGGGACTGATACTCCTGAGAAAACATAAAAAAATACCATCGTTAGTATTCATTCTTTACTTGCACTTGGGAATGTGGCCCATCCAAATGTGGGTACCGATACCCCGAAAAAAACCTTCCTCCCAAGAATGAAATATGACGTGAACCAAACGGGGCCTAACTATTATATTGTTTTCATCTACTATTGGTTTTGTGCCATTAGTGTCCAAGTCATCATGGAGTTCACCACCGGTGCCATGTTGTCCATATCATTATTTTTGTTCTGCCAGTGGTCTTACTCCTTTCACTGTCATCATTGTTTGTGAGAGTAAGAGTAGGGAAGGTTCAAGTTTAGTTAAACCCTCGTCTTCATCGCTCACTGCCATGAATTGACCCTAGTTAGTGACACCCAATACTTAAAAATGTAAAACTAGAATTTTTTGTGTGACTCTAGCCATCGGAAGCCATCCCACGCACCACACGTGCTGTCGTTGTGCGTATGAGATTTATTTCTACAACTACCGATTCAAGCTATTGAGCCGGTCTAGCCGAATCAGTCCTTGACTAATCTACCTAAACCCAAATTATGTGAATGACTGTACCGATTGACTGACCAAACCATTGACATGTACCCTTTGACTGTTAACTTTGACCGTTGACCTTTTTGTTAGCCAATGCCTTTTCTATTCACCATTGAATTTGATAGTTTTCTGTTGGCTTTTTGATTGACCATTGACTTTGAATGTCGACTGTTAACTTTGATAGTTGATCGTTGACTTTTTCGTTAACCGTTAACTTTTTTTCAAAGACCTCTACCCTATTGTTTTTTGACATCCCGAGTCTATTTCTAGTTCATTTTGCAAATTCTAACCTGAAAGTCATGCTTTAAGTCTTTTAGTGCTTTACAATATAATTATGTTAAGTAAATTCTAAAATTTATGGTCTCACTCTTTGATTTTATGCTATGAATGTGGTCACATGTCTCCACACCGCTCTCCAGTAAGTCTGAATCACCTTTGTTCAGCTAAGGTCGACTCTACACATTTGATTCGAGATACAAGTGAGTGTTATTAATTGAATTACTAGTTTGTTCTGGTTAATTGAATATTACTTCAATTCTTATACAGTGATACATTATCATTGCGTTTTTGTTACACAAGACTTAATACTATTATTTGAGCGAAACATAAAGGTTAGTCGTATTATGTTAGTTGGTATAGGTGTGCATTCTTGACCAATTTGATACATTAATTATTACATGCTATTACATTATATCATATGCATGTATGTACGTATTCTGATTGCATTTATTTGGGTTATGAATGTTTTTTTTGTTAATGTTGCATCACTTATAATTTGTATATTGATGTTTTTCTGATTCTGCATGGGATTATATCCTTGTCCTGATTTTGCATAGGGTTATACCCATATCTTGATTCTGCATGAGATTATATCGCTACACTGATTCTGTACGAGATTATATCCTCAGCATGATTCTACATAGGATTATATTCTCATCCTGATTTTATATGGGGTTATATCCACGTCGTGATTCTGCATGTGATTTTATCCCTGTCCTGATTCTACATGAGATTATATCCATATCATGTTTTTTGTATGGGTTCCTCTACAAAGGGCATCATCCATGTCTTGTTTCTACATGAGATTGAATAATTTCTTGAGAACAAGTAGAGAATGATAGAATAATTTTTGTATTATGAGTTACTTGAATACAATGAGTACACAAACTTATATAGCTTTTATTTACACAATTGCATGCAATAGACTACCTAAGCACTCTTTAACAACTTTTCTCAATTACCAGCTAATTACCCAGCTATATCCAACACATTCAACATGTAAACACATGAACCTCCTAATATTCCCTCTGCTTCTTCTATTTTCTTCTTAACATGAGAGCACACGACTAAACACTTTAAATGCATTTAGCTAACGGCTTACTAAAACCACCCACCTCTTGAAAATCTATTGGCACGTAACTAATCTAGAGTTGATGAGCTGTACTTTTTCTCTAACAAAGTGAATGTCCAAGTCAACATGTTTCGAATGGGCATGATATACAAGATTACCACTCATTGCAATTGAACCCATATTATCACACCAAACTACTGGTTTATCTTGTTGTGTTACCCATAGGTCAAATAACAATGCACCAACCCTTGTAATCTCTGCCGCAACATCAACTATACTCCTATATTCGACGTCGATAATCGATCGTGACATAATTTTCGGCTTTCTTGAGATCCATGCAACAAGGCACTCACCCATAAATACGCCATGACTAGATATAGACATATGATCTCCAATATGACCACCTCATATGCGCTAGAGAAAATGCTAACACTAAAATTAGTATCAACTGAAGATAAGGTCAAGACATAGTTCAACGTTCCATCTAGGTAGCGTAGTATCATTTTTAGAGCCATAAGATGATCCTCGAATGGTGTATGCATAAACTGTGCTACCTTATTAACACAAAATGCTACATCTGGTCTTGTGTGGCAGAGATAGAGCAAGGCCTTGACAATGTTGCGATACTCACACACATCATAAAACAGTGCCCCATATTCTTCAGTTAGTTTTGACATAACAACTATTGGAGTGGATGCAGGTGCAACATTAAGCATGTTCGTTCTCTCAAGCAACTCTAGAACATATTTTCGTTGGCTAAGAACTAACAAGTCTCCATTCTTTTTTTACTTCAATAGCTAGAAAATAAGCTAAGTCACATATGTCCCTAAACGAGAACCTTTCATTAAGAATTTTAACCACCAAGTCTACCTTTTCATGCGAATGACCAGTAATGATTATATCATCTTCGTACTCCAAGACGTATGTAAAACACCCACTCTTGTTACGAATGAATAGTGACACGCTAGCCTTTGACTCTGTAAAGCCTAGTTGCAGTAGATTCCCCTATTAGATATACCATAAACAATAAATCTAGTAGAAATAAGAAACAAGCAAAAGAAATTCATTGTGAATAACGTCTTTTGCAATTACAACGTCCTGTTATTTATAGCTCAGTTATAACATAATTCTTAACATCATCAACAGCTTTAAAATCATTTACAACAGACTAACAAACTGCATTTAGCAGCCCTACTATGCACGTGCATGAACTGCATGAAGTATCTCAACTTCTCCCTGCTTCTTATTCCCTTCTTCAACAAGGCATCACTCGTATCTTTTCACTAAATTGTTCAAATACTTTCTTAGCTAGCGGGTTAGTCAGACCATCAGCCACTTGAAATCCAGTTGGAACATAACTAACACGAAGCTGACCATCAATAATTTTTTCTCGAACGAAGTGGGCATCCAGCTCAACATGCTTGGACCGAGCATGACACACCTGATTGACGCTAATAGCAACAACGCTTTTGTTGTCACACTAAATGACAGGTTCATTCAGTAGAGACACACCAAGATCACTTAGCAAAGCAATAAGCCACGTAACCTATACTGTAGTATCAACAACGCTCCTGTACTCAGCTTCCATTGTTAAATGGGAGACAATCTTTTACTTCTTCGAACTTCAGGCAACCAAATAACCCCCAAGTAAAACACAATATCCAGACATGAACTTGTGATCGTTAGCATCACCAGCCTAGTCATCATCTAAGAAAACTTTGACACTGAACCTAGCATCTTCTGCTAAAAACATCAATCCGTAATCCAATGTACCCTCCAGATAAAACAAAATTCGTTTGACTACCACAAAATTGACTTTACGAGAGGTCTGCATGAACTGAGCTGCATTGTTAACTAGAAACACAATATCTGGTCGAGTATGACAGACATACAAGAGATCCACTACAATACTGCGATGCTCATGAGCATTTGCTAATAGATTATCATCTTGATCAGCAAGCTTCGTATCAACAATCATTGGAGTACAAGTTAAAGTTTCTTGAAGCATATTTGTTTTTTTAACAAATCAAAAATGTATGTTCGTTGACTAAGCGTCAACCCAACACCAACTCGTTTAACCTCAATACCCGAAAAGTATGACAACCCACCAAGGTCCTTAAGCAAAAACTGACAACTTAGCATTTCTACCGCCAGGTTAACATCTGTAGCAAAAGTCATGGTGATTATAATATCATCTATATATACTAGAATGTATGTATAACAGACACCTTTGAATCGAACAAATAAAGACAACTCATTTCGACTCTATAAACCCAAGTTCTAAAAAACTAGCTTTAAGTTCTTCATTCCAGTTACGTGGTGCTTGGCGAATACCATAGAGCACCTTTTGCAACTTACACACCAACGGGGAACCATATGAAGCATACTGTTAAAAAATCGAAGGCTGATGCATATAAACATCTTCACTCGAATCACCATTCAAGAATAAATTATTGACTTCTACTTGCCTCAAGACCCAACCTTTGCCAACAACCATGACCAAGATAACATAAACTGTTGAAAACTTTACAACCATGCTAAACATGTCCTTGAAGTCAGTTCAAGCATTGCTTGGACTTGTTGAATGTTTCGAGTTGTTAAAGAAGCAAGGTAACCCAACCCATATTGAAGTTTCCAAAGGGCAGGATATTCGCCAAGGTGGAGATTTGTTAGGTATGGCTCATAAATATACCAGTAAAGAGGACAGGAGATGGAGCGGAGTGAGCGAAGCGAACGCAGCGAACATCAACTGTCCTTACAAAGAAAGTCTCGTTGTGGGGTTACGAATTATGTGGGTTGGGGGTGCGGGGGCTGCGCCCTCGTGGTATGGTACAGGGTTGATTTTATAATTATATACCAGGGTTTTCTATTATAAATAGAGATGTAACCTAGACCTAAAATATCATTGAATAAAACTTCTAGCGCCGCCTAGGCACCGAGGACGTAAGCACATTGCCGAACCTCGTAAAATTCTCGTGTTCTTTTGTTTTCTTTACTCGTTTTCGTCAATAATTGGTATCAGATGTCAGGAGCAAAATTCGAAGTCACAAAATTCGATGGTTAGGGTAACTTCGGATTATGGAAAACGAGGGTGAAGGATCTATTGGCGCAGCAAGGGATCTTAAAGGCTTTGCGACCTACAAATCCAGCGTCGATGGATGAGGAAGATTGGGAAGAATTGCAGCAGCGAGCGGCAGGAACCATACGATTATGCTTGGCGGACGAGGTAATGTATCACGTCATGCATCTATCGTCTCCAGACAAAATTTGGAGGAAGTTGGAAAGTCAGTTTATGTCCAAATCCTTAACGACAAAACTGTATCTGAAGCAGCGGCTGTATGGGCTGAAGATGTAGGACGTTCACGATTTGGCGCAACACGTGAATGTCTTCAATCAAATCGTTTCTGATCTGGCTCGGCTTGATGTGAAAATTAAGGATGAAGACAGAGCGATGATTCTGTTGTGTTCGTTGCCTCCCTCTTACGAACACATGGTGACTACTCTTACATATGGGAAAGAGACTATCAACGTTGAGGAGATTACTGCAGCCTTGTTGGCTCACAACCAGCGGAAGCAGAATGCAGGGGAAAGCTCTCAAGCCGATAGCTTATATGTCAAGGGTAATCGAGATCGTGGATGGAAGCCAGAGAAGGCATGGTCCGGGAAGCGGAATTCCATATCCAAATCCAGGGATAAGAAGACGATTCACTGTTACAAGTGCAAGGAAGCGGGACATATGAAGCGAGACTGTCCGAAGTTGAAAAAGCAGACTGATGAGAAGCGTGATGGCTCATCCAAGTCTGTGAACGTGGTCGAGGATGATAATTCTGATTGCAGTGAGGGTGATATGCTTTCTATTTCAACGACACAACTGACGGATGCTTGGATTCTTGATTCTGGATGTTCTTATCACATCACGCCAAATAGGGAATGGTTTTTGACATACAGGCCGGTTATGTTGAGAAAATGCTAGAAAGGTTTGCGATGAGCAGCGCGAAACCAGTTAGCACTCCATTGGCGAATCACTTTAAGCTCTCATCAGAACAGTGCCCTAAGACAGATAAGGAAGCTGAAGATATGGCAAAGGTTCCGTATTCTAATGCTGTTGGCTGCTTGATGTATGCGATAGTATGTACTCGTCCTGATTTAGCTCATGCTGTTAGTCAAGTTTGTAAGTACATGTCTAAACCTGGTAAGCAACATTGGGAAGCAGTCAAGTGGATCTTTCGGTACTTAAAGGGTACTGTGGGACATGGAATTGTTTTTGGGAGTCAGCGGGATAATCCTTTGGTTGTAGGATATGTGGATTCAGACTATGCAGGTGACTTGGATAATAGAAGATCTACGACAGGGTATGTCTTTACTCTTGGTGGAGGGCCTATTTGTTGGAAGTCTACTGTTCAATCTATTGTGGCTCTATCTACAACTGAAGCTGAGTACATGGCAGCGGCTGAAGCTGCAAAAGAAGCTTTATGGCTTACTGGTTTAGTGAAGGAGTTTGGTGTTCAACAAGGTGGAGTTTAGTTGCTTTGTGATAATCAAAGTGCTATTCACTTGGCTAAGAATCAGGTGTATCGTGCTAGAACTAAACATATTGATGTAAGGTTCCACAAGATTAAAGAGTTGGTTGCATCTGGAGAGGTTTTGTTTCAGAAGGTACATACTGATAAGAATGCCACTGATATGTTCACCAAGCCAGTTACGACAAACAAGTTCAAGCATTGCTTGGACTTGTTGAATGTTTCAAGTTGTTAAAGAAGCAAGGTAACCCAACCCACATTGAAGTTTCCAAGGGGCAGGATATTCGCCAAGGTGGAGATTTGTTAGGTATGGCTCATAAATATACCAGTAAAGAGGACAGGAGATGGAGCGGAGTGAGCGAAGCGAACGCAGCGAACATCAACTGTCCTTACAAAGAAAGTCTCGTTGTGAGGTTACGAATTATGTGGGTTAGGGGTGCGGGGGCTGCGCCCTCGCGGTATGATACAGGGTTGATTTTGTAATTATGTACCATGGTTTTCTATTATAAATAGAGATGTAACCTAGACCTAAAATATCATTGAATAAAACTTCTAGCGTCGCCTAGGCACCGAGGACGTAAGCACATTACTGAACCTCGTAAAATTATCATGTTCTTTTGTTTTCTTTACCCATTTTCGTCAACATAAACAAACTAAAGAAATTGAGAAATGTAACAAACTTCTAACAAAAACTTTATTTTTTTTACTTTTTCTTTTATTTTCTATTTTTTTATTTCAAACCTTTTTTTCTATGTTTTTGTGGAACATTGATAGAGTAATTCGTTCTCTTGTCCTAAAAAGGGTAGAAAAGAGAGATAAATTAAGGGCTCGGGTTTCAAATTGTGGTAAAACAAAAAAGGGAAAATGGCTAAAAAAATTCTAACTAGGGAAAACAAATGGGTAGGCAATTTTTGAGCTGAAAAGTGGGTAAATACTATGTGCCCATATCATATTAAAGAATCAAGTCCAAACGTAGTCTCAACATTCATTTAAGTACAAGTTCTAGAATATCAATGCTAGTTTTGATACACTTAATCAAATAAGAATATAAAAAATGTAATGAATTGCTCTTTTAGGCTCAAATCTTACCAGAATGTGTAACCTACATTAAGTCAAGTGCATTTCAACAAATAAACACATAGGATATCAGAAAAATTTCAAGATGAACACTAATCATGTCATACACTATAATGTATCCTAATTCAAATAAAAGTGTGTTCCCAAAATCGCAAAGTATTCTAAGATAATTAGTAAAACTAAGGATGTTCAACAGAAAACATAAAATACCCATCTGAAACATTCTAAATTTTGAGCACATGAATATTCAAAGGAAAATTAGATTCAATTCTCTACCTCCTCACTTAAAGTGTATTATCCCAACAAGAAAAATGTAAAGCCTAACAAAAGGGATACAGATGCTCATCGTATCTATTGACGACCTCAACCTTGACCTCAACGAGAGATGGTCGGGTGAAGGTAAGAAAAGATCTCGGTGATATTTGATTCAATCATGTTGAGGTGCCTATGCACTTCATTCATCTGGGTTTGCATGTCTGGCCGTGAGGCTCATGTATCAGTGGCGCTATATTCCTCCAAATATAGACACGCTCGCCTCGAGGGGTCATGGTGTCCGGGGGAACAAAGTAAGCTACAACAATAGTGCCAACAAGTAACCCTATCATATCTAATCCCTACTCAACTAATGCATCCATAGAAAAACGTAAGTGTAATACCCCAAAATTTTGGTTATTACCAAAATGTAAAATTTGAAAGTTTAGTGGCTAAATTATAAAATTGAGAAGCGTTTAAGGAACTAAGTGGTAATTTTATGAAAATATTTATTCCATAAATGAATAATTTACTCTTGAGAGTAGGGTTTTATTGAAACAAGATTCTTGATCCATAGGGTTAAAAACTATAAAGGGTTAACATCTGATAAAAATTCAGTAAATCGTATCGAATAGAAAATTTGAGAAAATTTGAAAGATGATAATTTAATCTTAGAAATATTATTTCCATGTTTTAAAATGATAGAAAGTAATATGGAGTATTGGATTTAAGAAATAATTTACATGTTCATTTTGGACCATTGGGTAAAAATGGCAAGTTGTAAAGGTAAATTAATTTGTTTATATTTGAGTTTATAAATATGATAAGGGTTTTGTAGCTTGGTATGGATGTAGTTATCAAGGTTCATTAATGGTAAAATTGTCATTTATCATTTAATGAATTTTATATTCATTTAAGTTCAAATACATGATAAATTAACATAAAATTAACTAAAATTTCATGAAGATTTAGTCATCTTTCTCCTCCATTTCGTAGCCTTCATACCCTAGCTAAGAGAATTTTTATTTTTCATTTTAAGCCAATTTATTAGGTTTTTGGATTAAGATGAGAAATAGAAAAATTTTTCTATTAGATGAGCTCTATCATTTAGTATCATTATTGCATGCTAATCTTGCTTGAGTTCAAAGATCCCAAATTCTAGGATTTATGTTCATATTAGGGGTTATGGAATTAATGATGGATTTTGAAGATTTTACGATTGTAGAATCATTTTCAAGATTGTTTGATGATTAAATCATGATCAAACATCCTAGAAATGCATTTGGTAATTTCAACCTAACCCTAAAAACTATGGAAAGTTGTGATTTGATGAAATTTGAATAGGTCTCTGATTGTAGAGATTTTATAAGGTTGAATAGATGTTGATTTCATGCTCGAATCGAATCAAAACCAAGTGAAATCAAGAAACCATAGACTTGACTTTTCGTCCTTAGCTTTTGAGGATGAGAAAAATTATGAAAAAGTTATTTAGGGGATGAAATGATGTATGAAGTATTCTACTAGCCTTAGAAACATTTGGAGACCATTTTTTAATTTTATGAAAATTGCAGGACCAATTTAATAATTATGGATCTATTTGAAATGGTTCAATAGTTGATGTACTATTCTGGAAATTAATGTTTGAGTTTTTAAATTGATGTTAGAATGTGAAATTGGATTATTTTGGGAAGTTAGTAAAAGTTTAGGCTTAAATAATAAATATGGAAAAAATAGAAACTTAAGTAAAAATTTTATGTGAAATTTGGATAAAAAATGACTTAAAGGGTTAATTTTAAGTGTTATGATTAACAAATATGTTGTGACATGGAATTAGTATCGAATGAGCATAGAAATAATTTTTAGGAAATTATTTTCTATTGTGTTCCTATGTTAGTAAGATTCTAACATGTGGTTTGAATTTGTATATGTCTGTAACAATTCTCATTTAGAGTATGTGATTGAAATCAAGATCAAGCAATATTAAATGGAAACGCTTAAGGATGAAATGTTAATTTCTAAGGAAGGTTTGCAAGCTAAGGGCACCAGGTGAGTGCAAATTTAATTTATACTTATGTTATCGAACAAACATTGGCTTGCAATAAGCCAGTGATGAATTTATTATGGAAAAAACGAATCTTAATTTTTACGTGTTTTGTGGTTCATACATATTTGTTCATTTGATGAGGTAATAGAATTAGTGATTAAGCTAAAAATGCAAATTGGTGAAATCTACTTAGAAATTATGTCTAAACAGTAAGTTTTGAAATCACCATAAATTATACAGAAGTGATTAGAGGATGAATCTTATACTGTTATATTCGTATATCAGTCTTGTTTTGTTTAAAACAAATAGATACTAATTTCGAGGAGTATACAAAAAGATATGAATTTTAATTGAGAATATGTCAGAAAACAGGGCAACATATTCTGCTCAAAATAGATTATGTAAGTCAACTTTGAAAAATCATTATAAATTGTACAAATTGAATTAGGAGTGTCTTATATGGTTAGATTTTGTGTTGTCAAATTCTAACATGAAAGTAATGTTTTAAGTCTTTTAGTGCTTTACAATATAATTATGTTAAGTAAAATTCTAAAATTTATGGTCCTCGACTTTGATTTATGTTCTGAATGTGTTACATGTCTCCCCACCTCTTTCCAGTAAGTATAAATATCTCTGTTTAGATCAGCTCGACTCTACACAGTTGATTCGAGATACAAATGAGTGTTTTTAATTGAATTACTAGTTGGTTCTAGTTAATTGAGTACTACTTCAATTCTTTTACAACAATACATTATCATTAGGTTTTTTTTCCACGTGACTTTGTACTATTGTTTGAGGGAAGTGTAAAGATTAGTTGGTATATGTTAGATGGTATATGTGTGTGTCCATGACTTGTTTGATACCTTAATTATTACATGTTATTACATTGTATGATGTTATATGTACGTATTTATGAATTCTGGTTGCGTTTATTTGGATTATGAATTTTTTTATTAATGTTGCATCATTTTTATTATGTATATTGATGTATTTCAGATTCAACATGGGATCATATCCCTGTCCTGATTCTGTGTGAGATTATATCCCCATCCTGATTTTTCATGAGATTATATCCCCATCCTAATTCTGCATTATATTATATCCTCATTCTGATTCTACATAGGATTATATTCTCGTCTTGATTCTACATGAGGTTATACCCATGTCCTAATTTTGCATGGGATTATATCCCCGTCCTGGTTCTACATGGGATTATATCCATATCTTGTTTTTAGATGGGTTCCTCTACAGTGGTCATCATCCTCATCCTGGTTCTACATGAAATTGATGAATTTCTGGAAAACCAGTAGAGAAAGATAGAATATTCTTGTACTATGAGTTACTTGAATACAATGAGTACATAAACTTATATAGTTTTTATTCACATAATTGCATGCAACAGACTACCTAACTACTCCTTAACAGCGTTTCTCAACTTCTAGATAACTACCCAGCTATAGCCAACACAGTCCATGTGTAAACACACTAGCCTCCTAATATTCCTTCTACATATTCTCTTCTCTTCTTAACACAAGAGCACACGACTTAACACTTCAAAAGCATTTAGCTAACGGCTTAGTGAAGCCACCAACCACTTGAAAATTTACTGAACATAACTAACCCAAAGCTGATGAGTTGCTACCTTATATCTAACGAAGTGAACATTCAAGTCAACAGTTTTCGAATGGGAATGATATACAAGATTTGCGCTCATCGCAATTGTACCTTTTTATCGCACCAAAATACTAGTTCATCTTTTTGTGTTACCCCTAGGTCAAATAATAGTGCACCAAGTAATCTAGAAAACTAGTATAAACATTTGGTTTAAATAAATCACATTTACTACGTGTCATCATTGTGTTTCGATTGCCCACCATATTCTTTGGTTGATTAGGAGTCATTGTCATCATTGAGTGTAGATTGTCCACTAGACTCCTTGGTTTTTCAATAGACATAGGAATGGATACCTCGCTAATGGTGCCTATCATGTCACTTGCTTGGGGAACACCTACATCTTGCCTACTAAACCCACTTTCTAGCCGTACACTACTGGCTGCCTCAGTATAAGTCTTAAAACCATTAGCTGGTGTAGTAATCGAAGCTTTATTATTACTATAGTTGTCCTGACTAGCTAGTGTGTTATTTGATCATGAAGATTTCTAATATCCGTTACTAACTCTCGAGATCTCTATGAGCTCGTGGGAAAGAATTCATGTCCAATGAAACTTGAATCTGCAAAAGGATGCCCTAGGCATCTGTGCCAAAGTTCATACATGCTACCAGTGGTGGAAGATACATTTGCTTCAGCACGACCATTATTACCCATTGTTACATCCACAATGAATGAATATAAACCCTCTTTCTCATCCCTTGTAATAACACTACACCAGTACCTTCATCTCGAACACAACATTGAGAAGCATGGAACTCAAAGTAAACATTGTTGTCCCTAACAGGCTTTGAAACTGAAAGTAGATTCTTCGTTATTTTTTACATATATAATAAATCATTTAACATTAAGGCTCAAGAAGATGAACAAATAACTGAAGTACCAATAGCATTAACATTTAAAGAAACTCCATTACCCACGACCATATTACCTGGGCTAGAGAACTCATTCCTATATGCAAGGTTGGCAGCATTTGGAGTTACCTACATGTTGCTCACGAGTGGCGGTAGTAACATGAACATGAGGTTGAGACTGATAACACACCTTTTTTTCATCTCAAGTCTTTACACAACAAGTGCATTTATCCCTGTTAGAAGACACTTTATCAAGTGTGGAATAGCGAGTATTACACGAGTCTTTCTTGTAAGTAACACGATCAGATGAGAACCCAAAAAAAATCTTATTAAAATGATACCAACAGCTGGCAACCATGTGACCATTCTTGCCTCAAAGCTGACACTGAACCTGAGGACGGCCACATCCTTTCCCACTAGTTCTACCACTGGAACCATAATAAGGCTGAGAGTTCTTATAATCTTGATACCTATAACTGGCTGATTTATCTTCATGATTTTAATGTGTAAGTTGTACACTTATCGACAAAGACTCTTCTTGGGCATCAAAATAGGCTTGTTGAGAATCTACATCGATCAATATAGATCACAGACTGTTAAGAGACATAGAATCTCTCATAGTAGTTATAATTGTGACAAATGACTGATACTCTCGAGGTAAACCCTTCAAGATACTCACAATGTGTCCTGCCTGTGGTATGGCATTGCCATATGAAGCCAAAGCATCGTAAACCTCCTTAACATGAGAGAGACATGTTCTCATGTTGTCGTTACCATTTTCGAGTGACTGAAGCTTGTAGTTCAAGCTTATCTTTGTTGTTGTCACAAATTTACGAAGAACTGAAGAACCGTTCTTTAAACATCTGTGACTGTGTAATACCCCAAATATCAGGTTAGTGCCATTATTGAAAAGATTTAGAATTTGAGGATCTATTGGAATAATTGGTAAAAGATGAGGAAATAATTTGGAAAAGTGTTTAGGCTAATTTTGAAAATATATAAGTTAAGAGGGTATTGTGGTCTTTTAGGAGGGAAAATGAAATTAAAAATATAAATATATATCAGAGATTGTAAAGGGGAGAAAAGAAGAAAGTAAAAACTTTTCCTACTCTTCTTCCCGTTGGTCTTGTTCTCCTCTCAAGCATAAGGTAAACTTACCATAGCTATTTCTCTCTTTAAATTATGGGTTGCTTTGGTAACATCAAGTGATATGTAAGCTCAATGAAAGATTAAAGAAGGTTAAAACTATAAAATGGAGGAAATATGGGAAATTTTAGAAAATGGGTTTTATCATGATATGTTAATATATGAAGGTGTGTTGAGGTTTATTGGTAAAATTGACTTGTCATTAAGGTAAATGAAAGATTAGAAGCATTAGTTAAGTGAAATAAGTTTTATCATGATATGTTAATATATGAAGGTGTGTTGAGGTTTGTTGGTAAAATTGACTTGTCATTAAGGTAAATGAAAGATTAGAAGCATTAGTTAAGTGAAATAACAAATTAGTAATTGTGGTGTGATTCTTAGAATTAATTGCATTTGAGAGATATTAGATGTTTTAAGTGTATAAATGGAAGAAAGGAAGTAGGGTTAAATAAAGAAGTGTTATATAATATTGTTAAGATAAAATGAAAGGAAAATCGGCCAAATTTGGGTAAATTTTGGGTTAAAAACTGGAAAATCTGGGCAGGGGTATCGGTACCTATTGAAGTGGTATCGTTACCATAGGTAAAAATTAGGCTAAATCGTATGAGAAGCATCGATATTGATTCAATCAGTATTGGTACCTAATGAAGTGGTGTCGATACCTATGGTGAGGGTATCGATATAGGGTAAAATTGAACCTAATTTTGGTATCGATACATGAAGGGGTATCGATACCCTAATAGGGGTATCGATACCCTAATACGGGTATCGATACTAGAGGGCTAGAAATGTTAAATTGGGGTTGATATTATCGTAGAAAAGTTGATAATAAGTATTTTGATTAATGTTTAAGTTATAATTGTTAAGAAATACACTAACAATTGATATTATGCATGTATGTAATGAATGTGGGATAAATCGAAACCAAGGGTAAAGGAAAAATACTGGAGCAATCAGCCTTACATTTTGGATACATAGCAAGGAAAGTCAGGTGAGTACATTCATTGTATAAAATCTATACAATTAAAATGCTTAAATTGTAAAGTATGTTTTACAATATTTACTAAGTTTTATTTAAGGTATGGAATGATTTTATTCATAAGTTTTAGAGTATTGAATGCTCTAAAACTAATGAATAAAAGAATAATGCATATGGATTCATTATTGGCATAAAAGGATGCCTTAGTTGATATGTATATGGGTACATTATCGGCATAAAAAATAATCCATATGGGTGCATTAGTGGTATGGAAAGATGCCTTAGCTGATATGTATATGGGTACATTATCAGCATAACAGAATAATACATATGGGTGCATTATTGGCATGAAAGGATGCCAGAGTTGAAATGCATATGGGTACATTATCAACAAAAAAATATACTATAGTTGAAATGCATATGGGTGCATTATCAACAGAAAAAATGCTAGAGTTGAAATGTATATGGGTACATTATCAACAGAAAAGTATACTACGGTTGAGATGTGTATGGGTACATTATCAATATAAAAGTATAATATAGTTGAAATGCATATGGGTGAATTATCAACATAAAAGATGTTAGAGTTTAAAATGTATAATGGTGTATTATAAACATAAATGGATGTTACAAATGAAAAGAAAGAATCATGGCAACAATTTCAATATATTAAGGGTATGAATTTTCGTATAAGAAATGTGTATAAACATAAAAATTTCATAATAAGAAAAAAATGGATCTTTATATTGGTAATGGATATACCAACCACATAGATTATAGAATGGTTGAGGAATAACGGTGTAAGCACTACATGTGCATCTTAATAAATGAACAGAAATAAGAAGCTTGTATATTACCATGTGAGCACTAAGGGTGCGAATGTGTAAAGTTTATAATAAATTGAAAGAGAGTTAATTGGTTTTAAAAGTAAGTATTAGAATATAAACTATTTCAAATAAAAGATGTAATGGCCTAGCTGTGAAATTGACAGAAAAATGTCAATTAGATGAGAGACTAAGTGTCGTTAAAGCCTAACTATGAAATTAACAAAAAAGTGTCAATTATGCCAGTTAGATGAAGGGTTAAACACTGTTGAGTAAGAGAATAAAGGAATTTTAATGTATTGTGATATGAATGCTATAAAGAAAAGTGTAAATAGAACATAAAAGGCAATGAAAGGACACCATAAATAAAATCTATAATAGTGTATAAAAGCATGAAAGAATGCCATAATGGAAATAGTATAAGGGTGTATTATAAGCAAGTTGGGATGATATCAATGAAAATAAAGGTTAGGACTAAAAAGATAAATGCTTGAAGAAAAATATATAGAAAGATAGGTATGATAGGCATACTAACATAGTTAAGATAATTGAGAATAAAATACAATTTAAATAAGGAGGATCATAGAATCCTTAAGGAATATATGATTTAGTACAAATTAAATAGAAAGGACATACTTATATATATACAAAAATGTTACTTTATAATTTTATGTATCACTAAGTAAATACTTAATGTGTGTTGTTTCCACGTGTAGGTAAAAATGGAGATAAACTGAGTAAGGAGTGTAGTAGTAGCAGTGAGTATCATTAGTTAAGGTTGACTCTCATCAGTAATGGTAGGACAATCTTATTCAATTTAAGAACTTAGTTGTCATGTAATTAAACTATGGTAAACATTTTGTAATGTAATTAAGTGAAGATTTTAGTATGTTGCTTTAACAAAATATCTTATTTTGTGGTTGATGGATTGGAAACAAAATTTTACGGGTTTCAAATGACAAATATTATTTTTAAAATGATGTGACATCCATATCTTGTGTACGGAAAGGTATAAAGGAGATGGGTGTTACAGACAATTTCTGTTTTGATGAATTGAGAGACAAAATTAGGGTTGTTCCTTGATAATAAACCAGAGTTGAGGGCACTGTCTTGGGCTATAAACTCTTAATATAAATCGTTAGGAATAGTAACACCATTTTCATCAACAATATTCATGGGCATATGTTTCAACATTTCGGTTAACATCCGCTCAACATGATGACTACGAACAGTCAACAACACTTGTTGTTTCCAAAAAAAATTGTGCCGTTAAGGATAATATTCACCTTTTTGTTTGTGAATGATTTAGTAGTAGTTACAGAAAACTCCATCAGTATCTTTTAGCAAAAGATAAGATGAGGAATTTCTTGAGAACAAGTATAAAATGATAGAAATATTCTCATATTATGAATTAATTTAATACAACGAATGCACACACTTATAAAGTTTTTATTTACACAATTGCATGCAACATACTACCTAACCATTCTTTAACAACTTTTCTTAACTGCCAGCTAACTACCTAGCTATAACCAACACAATCTATATGTATACACATGAAACTCCTAATAGGGAACCTCTACTTAGGGCTTCATCCTTGTCATATTCTTGATTTCTGATGAGTTCGTCTTTGGAAGTTAACTCGGTTTCCTCTCCGTAGGGTAACGTCCTTATCCTGACTATTGTTTTTTTATTTTTGACGTATCTTAAGGGGTCTCTTTCTTCCCTTAATATTCCTCATTTTTTTATCTGTAATGAAAGGTAAGGTTGTGAGAAACTTTGTAAGATTTTTCCAATGATAAATATTTGTTTTACTGATATATGATTATCATTTTATTTGATGTCATATTTGGATTATTTTTATACTTATATTGATAATTATTTGTACTTAGAGGGAATATTGAACTCTTAGGTTACTCTGTTTTTGTTTACATTTTCAGATTATCTAGATGTATATCTGGTTTGACTATTGGAAGAGCAATCTCTATTTTTTACTCTGAGGTTAAATATTTGATTTCAATATATTTTAACTCTGTCATGAGTTTATTTATGAATTTATTACTTGTAAGTATTTTAAAGTAAATTATTAAACAATTTTTCATCTATAAACCCTTTATAAGGTAAGTGTGGCTACCCTTATTCAGTGGTATCTCCTAGGCCGAGTCTAGGAGGTTACATTTATTGGTATCAGATCTGATGATTAAATTCTAGGGTTGTGTATACCATAAAAATTTTAAAAACTTAATTGAAATAAATTTACAAAAGGATTTTTAGACAAGTATGAAAAAATATTTTTGAACGAAATACCATGCCTTATGATTTTTTAGTATTTTCTAAAACTCTCGAGGCTTCGATACCATTCTAGATAGCTACAATTTTTTTTTTGTAATCTTAGTTTGACACCTCATATAAATTCATAAGCCTGGTATAAATATATGATATTGTTTAGATGCCTTAATTGAATACTTTTGTTGTAAGATATTAACTCTAGTGACTAATCGTTAGTTAATTAGTAATCGTTATTCAAATTTATAATATTTTATAAATTCGATTTAAGTGAATCAATTAGATAATTATAATTTTGACCGATTTGATCTGAAATCTAAAATTTATTCTTGATTTTATCATTTAAAGAGAATTTTTTCATGTATGGTTTTTAGCGTTATGTTCAGTTTTATACAGGAAAATTATGATCGAAACCTCTAGATCTGTTATGAAATATTTCGTAATAAGTAGTTAGTATGGATCATATATGTGATGTAATTAAATATTCCTCCATGTTCATTTGTAATAGTGAGTTATTTTAAAATTTTGGTTTTATACGATAAATTGAGTATACGAATGGACTCCTATAATAACTCTACATATGATCTTGTTTGAATTCTCATTCAATCACATCATGATTAATTCTAAAAATAATGTTTTAGCTAACGTTATATTTGTAATCCTAGATCTATTAAAGATTAATGTAATGTTTTATATTTTGAAATGGAAAATTATTTTCGTCTGAATTAATTGATTACCTCAAACTCTTTGTAAATCAATTTCAGTGTTTGTTAATGATTCTCTCATTCAGTCTAAAAATATGTTCTAAAATTGAAAGGACATAATATTTGTACCACTCTGATTTAGTCTTTCTTGAGGAAAATGAACCAATTCTAGAATATTCTATTAATGGTCACTACAAGAAAATATACCTTTAATGACACACGAACAATGACACACGCTAATTTATGACTTGCAAAAAATGTGTTTCATAAAATATGTCATGTTTTTTAAAATCTGAACGATTTATGACTTACAATAATGTGTATCATATTTAATAATCGTAATCCAAAAAATTTGTAAAAACACGGAGTACACTTTTAATTGTGTGTCATCTGTAAAAGTCATCTTTTAATCCCCCCCATTATTTTCATCTTTTCCCACTTCTTCCCCCTCGATAATAAGTTCACACCGCATGCTTCCCCCCTTTTTCTCTTTCTCCCTTTTTCTTTTTACAGTAGTCCACTGGTTTGGCCATTCACCACAACCCATCCTTCCCCCCTTTTTCTCTTGTTCCTTATTTCTGAATAGGACTTTTGGTGTTTCTAAACAATGGTGCTATTTAGGGCGAACTTGAAACATATTTTTTCACTGAATATGGAGAGGGAAGCCGATATCAAATTCATGAGATCATTGGGAAAAGAAGTTATGGGTTGTTGCTTCTGCGATTGAAAACCACACAGGTGAAAATGTCAGTGCTTTTCAGAATGCTTCCCTAACCTCACCTCTTAGTTGTATTTGCTGAGTTTTTTTCCTTCCTATTGCTACAACAAATGTATTCCATCGATATTTAAAACCAAAGAACATCCTTGCTAATGCTGATTGTGAGTTGAAGATATGTGATTTTGGGCTTGCCCGAGTATCATTTAATGATTCCTCATCAGTAATTTTTTGGACTGTATGTTGTTCTTTCATTAAATCTTGAAGCTTTCGCTTTCATGCTTCCTTAGTATTTCTCAAATGGATTAATTTACTTTTAAAAGCTCCCCTCATTACATTGGGCAAGCCTCCAAAAAGGTTGTGCTAACTAATCTAACTTATTTAATCAATCTAGGACTATGTTGCAACCCGTTGGTATAGTGCTCCTGAACTCTATGGATCTTTTTTCTCCAAAGTAAGTTCTTTTTAGTCTTCAATATATTAGGCTTTTCATCTTGATATTCATATTTTCAGTTGCTGAGATCACTAAAAACGTAGGAGAAATATTTTTTGTTTCAGTAACCTAGTCATTATATGTGTATAATATATTACTTTAAGTTCTCAAAATATTTTGACTCCCCTGGTATTCCCCTTATATTTTCTATGGAACAGTTAGTTGTTGGTATTTATCCAGAGTATAGTACTTGTTTGGATTACTACTCATTAACTTAGCAGTAAAACCACATTATGCATTTTTGTTTACTTTTTGATGGATGTGAATTTCTTTTAACATCCTTCGTGCACATAACCAATTCTTCACTGTGTGTAATTGATGTGTCAGTTGCACGTTAGTAAGTTCTTGGAATGGTTTAAAATGAACTTTTCATCTTTGAAGTAGTCCATACTAGATTGCTTTGCACATGTCAGTTAATAGTTTTCCTTATGTAGAATTTAAGTTTGTTGTATTATGTAACTTGGTTGTCGGCCATTTCTGTAATCACCACATAATATTTTTTTCTACATCATTTTCTAGAAGATATTCTTAAAGCTGATCTTGCAGCTTTAAGAATTTGTATTGTTGTTACTGTAATTTGGAATAAGGAAGTTAATACCTGGAAATTGTTAAAGGTCATTAATCATTTTGATCAATAGGTTTATTCTCTGTGTTCTCAAATCAAATCTCTTCTAATTAAGCTCATGGAATTGATCGTATTAGCAAAGTATACGTGCTAAAGAAAAAATATTATGAGCTTTTCATTAGTTCCATCTGTATTCAGATATGGTTTTATATCATGCTTTGTTATCATGAATATTTAGCCACTTTTAATGTTATTGGTGCACCTATCATTATTTTCATGTGCCTTATTGTTATCACTTATTTTTATATCTTTTGAACATGAGAAGTGCAGCATCTGAACTTTCATTTGTGCTTGATGTATATAATTATATAAGTATGTTTATTAGAATATAATTGTAATTTCTGAGTCTTAATCCTTTGTAGTACACTCCTACAATTGATATGTGGAGTATAGGTTATCTTGTTTCTTATATTTCACTTGATTTATTTTCACTTCAACCTGACGCTGATTTCAAGCTTTGTTACATAGATTTTAATTGAGAGATTAGATACTGATCACTCACTGCTTAATTTATCATTACCTGGCAGATTAGAAATGAAAAGGCAAAGAGGTACCTTAGTAGCATGCGTAAAAAGCCACCATTTCCTTTCTCACAGAAGTTCCCTAATGTGGATCCCGAGGCTCTTCGCCTACTTGAGCTCTTACTTGCATTTGATCCAAAAGATCATCCCACAGCTGAAGAAGTAAGATTGAGAATTCCTAGTATTTAATTTTTCTTTCAAAAGCACTAAAAAGGAAAAAAGGTATGCATACAATAGATAACCCTAAAATTTACAAAAAAATGGGGTTTCATGACAGAAGTTCCCTAATGTGGATCCCGAGGCTCTTCGCCTACTTGAGCTCTTACTTGCATTTGATCCAAAAGATCACCCACAGCTGAAGAAGTAAGATTGAGAATTCCTAGATTTAATTTTCTTTCAAAAGCCTAAAAAGGAAAAAAGGTGCATACAATAGATACCCTAAAATTTACAAAAAAATGGGGTTTCATGCTAACATTTTTTTATATTCAAAAAACATAAAGGATATGCTTCCTGTAGAATTGAAATCCATGAATGGGTGATCTTGAATGCTACAAATTTTGATTTGATGTTTTGTCAGCATCATTTCATCAAGATATGATAATTTTTCTCGTCATTGGCTTTAAATCAACTACAAATGATAAATCTAACAGTTGGATCATGACTTACAAGCTTCTGATATTCCTAATGGTGTTGTTCTACGCTGGCAGGCATTAGTTGATCCATACTTTTATGGTTTAGCAAATGTGGATCGTGAACCATCCACTCAACCTATTTCGAAATTAGAATTTGAGTTTGAGAGAAGGAAATTGGCAAAAGATGACGTTAGAGAGCTGATTTATAGAGAGGTACTCCACATTTGTTACTTAATGTCCTTTAAAAAAATCCTCTTGTTTCTTAATATGATGTCTAAGATTGTCCTTATGCAGTTTAGATACAACTTAGTAAAGTAATACTTTTTGATTGGATTTGCAGATCGAATCCTCATTTCATGTTATGTAGTGCTTAAGCGAAATATAGGGGGTGGGGGTCTGGAAATTCTAAATTCCAGTTGATAACATTTTCTTCTAGCATTGCAAATAACATTATTCTTTTTCTTTTTTCAATCAAATAGTGTCGTTGAGTGATTCAAACGACAATTTGTACATTTATAGAAGCATTATGGTAAAGGTGAAGGAAGTACTCCACTTCTAAGACTTCATGTTTTTTTGCTTAGGTATGCTTCATAAAATTTTAGGAATCATGTTAGTTCCATAATTTCTCCGCCAAACTTAGTCTATCTAGCTCATGTGTCATATTTCAATTTGCCTGAATATCGTCTTTACAGAGAGCGCGTTCTTTCTCCCAATGATGAGAATGATCAAGTTGATGGTGAGAATAACGTTGCTTCAATGACACAATATAGTTCAGAAAGCGCTAGTTCTTCAATGACACAATATGGTTCTGAAATACAAGTTGCAAAAGCACTGGAAGCTTAGTTATGGTATCTGGCTTAATAGTATGCAGAAGGTATGAATTGAAACTTGGAAGAATTGTATTGCACTTAGTAGTTCTCTAACTTATCAAAGTTCTGTAGAATCTTAACTAGCTAACAGACTCAATAGTATGCAATGAATCTTCCAAGTTGTGTTTTTTTGCTATGTAGACAAGGTGTGAATTTTTCTGTTTTCGACTTCACACCACATAAGATGTACAAGTATGGAGCAAATGGTGAAACTGATGATATGTTGGAATACCATGCTACTTTTGATTTTTCACAAGACTCCCCTTTAGTAGAACTTGATGATGATTTCTTGTGTACACGCCCGGATGGCAAGGGCATATTAGTATAACTTTATTATACCGTGATATTTTGTATCGACATATGATTAAAATATTTTTGATAACTTAATGTGAATATATTGTATGCAAATGGATTGCTTATATAAAATATGATATATATATTTAGTATTATGAGGCATTAAATGTGATTTAGTTTGATTATTTGTCAATCTACAACATATATATATATTTAATTTACGAAATACAATCACGACACACAAATGTGTGTCATGTTTTTTAATGACGTGTGCTTCAATTACACGCAATGTAAGTCATACATGAGTGTCATAAATTTATGACACACAAATGTGTGTCATCTTCATTTATGACGGGGGCTTCAATGACGCTCAATGCGCATCATAAATGTCAGTCATAAATGTGTGTCATAAATGCGCGTCATCTGATATTTATGTCGGTGGCTTCAATGACGTGAATTTGTGTGTCACCTGAACCCATAGATGACGTGCAATACGCGTAATTAAAGGGGTTTTTTCTAGTAGTGGGTATTATTATCTCTGTATTTTATGCTCATTATTCTAAACACTGTGTATAAGTTATGAAGAATTTTTAAAAGAGATTCGACAGAAAACCTTGTGCATCAAATATAAATTATATGTTATTTTCAGAGGAAATATAGGTTTGATTGATGTGTAGTAAAGTGTGCAAAAGAGTTATGAAACTCTATAATATATTTTAGTGAAACGAATCAACTTTAACTACTATTACAGAGGTAAAAATTTCCAACATCAGTTTCTGTTTGATTTACTATAATCAATGCATATTTCGGAGAGAAAAGAGAGGAGAGTAATTGTCAACTTTGTCAGTGATGCATTTTAAGAAGGATTCAGTCTATGTTATTGTTGACCCTCCTACTAAGTATGTCCACTTTATTCCAGGTCAAAACTAGTATACTTGATAAAAAGGTGAATCTTCACGAGGTTCTCTATCTATTGTTTATAATTGAGACTAGAGATTTATGTTATGGTTCTGGAAGGCTCCTTAAGATTCTGGCTACTTAAGGAAATTTTAGCATAACTCATCAAATTCCCCCTCACTTATCCAATGCTTATCCTTAAGCATGTTTCAACCCAATATGTTAACATCTCCATTTACCATCCATAATATTACCTTATATATACAAAAATATCCAAGTCAAGTCCATAACAATGATTCAAATCAAAATATCAAGAAAGTGGAAATAATAAATAGGATAAAGTTAGGAAAAATATGACATCCCATTAATCTATCAATATCAATACTACAAAATTCAACACCCTCACAAGGACTTACTCAATTTGTTTAAAGTTTTTCGGGTCTAAAAGCTCTCAAAGCCATAATAAAACATAATATTACCATAGGCTTATAAGAAAATCAAGTATTCACCACTACATACGAGCAAGATGAAAAAATTAAAGGGTCTTTAAATGGTTGTAATTAGGCTTAGGGAAAGGTAGGATGAATGTAATAATATGGGCT
The DNA here is from genome assembly GCF_006381635.1 of Hibiscus syriacus. Taxonomy (NCBI): domain Eukaryota; kingdom Viridiplantae; phylum Streptophyta; class Magnoliopsida; order Malvales; family Malvaceae; genus Hibiscus; species Hibiscus syriacus. The sequence continues at coordinate 1,975,798 of NW_024062924.1, read as the reverse complement.
TATGATCAAGGCAAGAGACGTACATATAATTCAATCAAGTCCACTAGATAGACAAACTAAAGCAATTGAGAAATGTAAAAAACTTCAAACAACAACTTTTTTTTAACTTTTTTCTTTTATTTTTGATTTTTTCTTTCGAACCTTTTTAAATTTTTGTCTATTTTTTCATTGAACATTGATAGAGTAATATGTTCTCTTTTCCTAACAAGGGTAGAAAAGAGAGATAAATTAAAGGCTCAAGTTTCAAAATAAAATAAAACAAAGAAGATAAAATTGATAACAAATTTCTAACTAGGGAAAATGAATGGGTAGGTAATTTTTGAGGTGAAAAGTGGGTAAATCCTAAGTTCCCATATCATATTAAAGCATCATGTCCAAATGTAGTCTCAACATGCATTCAAATACAAGTTCCAGAATATGGATGCTAAGTTTGACACACTTAATCAAATAAGAATATCAACAAAAATTGTAATGAATTACTCTTTTAGGCTCAAATCTTACCAGAATGTGTAACATGCATTAAGTCAAGTGCATTTCAACAAATAAACTCATGGGATATTAGAAAACATTTCAAGAAAAAAACTAATCATGCCATACACTATCATGTATCCTAATTCAAATAAAAGTGTGTTCCCAAACTCACAAAGTATTCTAAGATATTTAGCAAAACTAGGGATGTTCAATAGAAAACTTAAAATACCTAAATTTACCATGCTAAATTCCGAGCACATGAATATTAAAGGGAAAATTAGATTAAATTATCTAACTCCTCAATTAAAATGTATTGTCCCAACACGAAAATGTAAAGCATAAGAGAAGGGATAGAAGTACTCCTCGTATCATCGACGACATCGACCTTGACCTCAGCGAGGGATGGTCAGGTTAAGGTAAGAAAAGATCTCGATAATATTTGATTCAATCATGTTGTGGTGGTTGTGCACTTCATTTATATGGGTCTGTAGGTCTGGGCGTGAGGCTCTTGGACTGGTGGCGTTGTATTCCTCCAAATGTAGACACACTCGCTTCAAGGGGTCATGGTGCCCAAGGGAACGAAGTCAGGTACAACAAGAGTGCCAACAAGTAAATCAATCATATTTAAGAAATACACAACTAATGTATCCATAAAACAATGAAAGTGTAAAACCCAAAATTTTGGTTAGTGCCCAAAATGTAAAATTGAAAGTTTAATGGCCAAAGTATAAAATTTGAAAAGTTAAGGGACATTAGTGTTTTTTCCAAATTTTTTTATTCCATAAATGGATATTTTAATCTTTATATTGGGGTTTTATTGATATTTGATCCAGAATTGGTGCTAAAAACTAGAAAGTGTTAAAGTCTGGTAAAAATTAGGTAATCGTATCGAATAGAAATTTTAAGAAAATTTGAAGGATGATAAATTAATCTTAGAAATATTATTTCCACATTTTAAAATGATGGAAAATATTATGGAGTACTATATTTGAGAAATAATTTCTATATTTATCTTTCTCCTTCATTTCGTGGCCTTAATGCCTTAGGTAAGAGAATTTATATTTTTCATTTTTAAGCCAATTTATTAGGTTCTTGAATTAAGACGTGAAATATAAAATTATTCTATTCGATAAGCTCTATCGTTTAGTGCCATTATTGCATGCTAATCTTTCTTGAGTTCAAAGATCCCAAATTCTAGTGTTTATGGAATTGATGATGGATTGTGATGTTTTTGAGCTCATAGAATAATTTCCAAGTTTGTTATATGATAAATCATGATCAAACTTCCTAGAAATGCATTTGGTAGTTTTGGTCTAACCCTAAAAATTAGTGAAAGTTATGATTTGATGAAATTTGATTATGGCTTTGATTGTAGAGATTTTATAAGGTTGCTTAGAGGTTGATTTCATTCTCGAATCGAATAAAAACCAAGTGAAATCACAGAACCCTAGATGTGAACTATTCGACCTTGGATTTTGAGGATGAGAAAAATTATGTAGGGGTTAAAATGATGCAAGAAGTATTCTATAAGCCTTAGAAAATTTTGGGGACTATTTTGTAATTTTATGAAAGTTGGGGAACCTATTTGAAAATTATGGAAAATTATGGGATATATTTTAATGGTTAAATAGTTGATGTACTATGATGGTAATTAATGTTTGAGTGTTGAAATTGATTTTAGAATGTGAAGTTGGATTATTTTGGGAAGTTGGTAAAAGTTCAGGCTTAAATAAAAATATAAAATGTTTTATGAAATTTGGATTGAAAAGGACTTGAATGGTCAATTTGAAGTGTTATTGTCAACAATTATGTTGTGACATGGAATTAGTATCAAATGAGCATCGAAAGAATTTTTGAGACATTATTTTCTATTGTGTGTCTATGTTAGTAAGATTCTAACATGTGGTTTGAATTTGTATATGTTTGAAATTATGATCATTTACATTGTGTGCTTGAGATCAAGAACAAGAAATATTAAAGCTTAGGAAATGCTTAAGGATGGAATGTGAAATTCTACGGAAGGTTTACAAGCAAAGGACACCAGGTGACTGTAAAATTAATTTGTACTAATGTTATCAAACAAAAATTGCCTTGCAATGAGCGAGTGATGAAGTTACTATAGTAAGTAACTCCTATTTGTGTAGTTGTTTTTATAACAAATAAGCATATACTAATTTTGAGGAGTATACAAAAATATATGAATTTTTAATTGAGAATAGGTTAGAAAATAGGGTAGAAGATTCTGCTCAAAACAGATTCTATAAGTCAACTTTGAAAATTCATTATAAATTGTATAAACTGAACTAGAATGAGTGTCTTATATGGTTAGATTCGTATTCGAGTATAGTTCCTATTGGTATAAACGAAATAATTTTTGAGGATATATATTAATACAGAATTATATTTCCTTGAAGGTAGTACAAACTACCAAGATATGAAATTGTGATAAATTTGGGATAGAACAAAAATAAAAACAAATGATCAAGTTAAAGCTTAGTGAGGCTTATATTGGATATTATATATGATGTTTATCATTCATATATATATATATATATATGATGTTTTTTAGGGTATGAACTATCCATTGTGAAATTATATGAATATACTTTGCCATGAATGAAAAGAATAATTATGCACTATATGCCAAGTATGTCATTGAGGGTCACTGGTAATTATGGCATGCCATAGATTTTAGCAGCTGCATATCATATTAGCATTATAGTGTGTAAGGACACTTAGTGCAACACTATAGTGTGTAAGGACACTTAGTGCATATGGTGGACACGACCTTATGTGTATTTGTACTATTGTGTGTAAGGACACTTAGTACAACACTATAGTGTGCAAGGAAACTTGGTACATATGGTAAGCACTTCGGTGCATATTTTAATTTAATATAGAGGTACTCAAAGGTTTATATTTTGGGCTATGGTTTATTGGTCAATAAAAGATAAACATGCAAATAAGCTTATGAGCTTATTGAATAAATGGAAAGTATATTGGTAAGAAATTTTATATCCAGTTTATATCCTGTTAGTATATGGTAACATCGTTGGAAATCAGGTAAAATGAGCATAACGGATTGAATATTGTCATTCATTACATTTATGTGTTGCATTGCTTTAAATATTTCTATGATTAACTCACTAAGTGTATAATTAGCGTGTGATGATTTTCACACGTAGGTAAAAGAAAGAGAGATGAGTAATGACTTGAGCCTGGCAATAATCACCAAGGGATAATTACAGATAACAGTGACGACATCCTATTGTGTTCAAATTTTTTTACATGGCATGTATAAGAGTAAGAAATATTTGGAACTTTATAAAAATGAACATAACTTCCTATTATTCCCTAAATTAAGATTTGAAATAGAAATAAAAAGGTTGTAATTTGATTTTCTCTGATTAACTATTTTAATATAAATGGTTAAAAATATGGAATTTGTGAAAGAAATAAAAATTTAACTATTTTCGGTTAAGAAATGTTTTGAATATTTAATGTGACATCTTTAACTCGTAAAAGTACAATATACGGGTTAAGGGTGTTACATTTCTTGGTATCAGAGCCAGATTTAGTTGATATTTGGACTAAACCAAGCTTGTTTTGTGTCAAAACTGTATGCATTCCACTAGGAATCATTGTTACTGATATGATATTTCTAAGGTTAGATTGATGCCACTCCTTACTCACTAAGGTGAATAAATGTATTGTATGTATAAGATGTGTGTAATCGAGGGTTTGAAGTGATTGGCCAAGCAGGAGGTTAAAAAAATAAGCTAATAATAATAGTAAAGCACTAGCTACAATTCTCATGTTTAGTCTAATAATGATGATGCATCGACACAATAGAAAGTGTGAATGTAAGTTTAAGAAAACCCTCATTCATACATAAGAACAATATTGATTAAATAATGTAAAATTCTGATACAATTGATCCTAAGTGATATGTGTGCGATTAACCCTTTTGGCTAGAGTACGAGGGTGAATTGTATTTGTAAACAATAATTGTTTATTAAGGATTCAAAGTGTTAAATTATAATGGACTTGATAGAATTAAATTTTGAAGGTAATTTTTTTAATGGAATAATTACCCCCTACCATGTTGCGATGAATTATCGCTTAGAGAGATTGAATTTTAAAGAACTCAAAAAGTTTCAAGATATTTGTGATAGAGAAGAAAAGTAAATTTTTTTTCTAATATGATTTTAGCATCAACTACTATAAAGTTATTGCTACTAGGTTTCTCAAGCCTTCATGGTAAAGGAGGTGGATAATAAAGATTCCAAGGTTAAGATGGAAGATTTCCCAACTGTTTGAGAGTACACAAATTTGTTCTCGTAAAAGTTACCTGGACAATTTCTATATTGGGATGAAGGAAATAAATTAGAGCAGTATCGAATGACTCCAACTAATATTAGAGAATTAAAGGCATAGTTAGTAGAATTGTTAAGACCGGGGATTTACAAGACTAAGCGTGTCATCTGGGATGCACCAGTGTTATTGTGAAAAAGAAATATGAGTCTATGAAATTATACATGGATTATCGTCCGTTGAATAAGGTAACAAAGAAGAAAAAGTATAATTCTCTGAGGATTGATAATCTTTTGATCAGTTAAAAGGGTACATTGGTGTCTCCCAAGTCAGATCTCCTATCTGGATATTATTAGTTAAAGACGAGGAAAAAGATCTATCTAAGACAATTTTTAGAGTTCAATATGAATACTACGGGTTTATGATAATGTTGTTTGGTTTAACAAATGTTCTTGCCACACTTATAGATTGGATAAACTGAGTATTTCAGTTATACTTTGATTAATTATGAGTAGTGTTCATTGATGTTATTGTGATCTACTGCAAGACCAATGAATAACATGACGTATGTCTTTGTATAGCTCTTCCAACTATTCGGGAGAAAATTTGCATGCGAAGTTGACCATGTGTAAATGTTGGTTGTCTAAGGTTGTATTCCTTGGCCACATGAACTCAGCTAAGGGGATAAGAATATATATCAAGAAAGCGTGAGGTAAAGTCGGATGATAAAGTCTAAAGAATGTTTTCAAATTTGACTGATTATTGGGGCTTGTTGGTTATTAATGAATGTTCATGAAGAACTTTGCAATGATAGTCTTCCCTCTGATCAAGGGACTTAAGAAATATGTGTTATTCACTTGGATTGATAAATGATAAGAAAACTTCGAGATGTTAAAAGAAAATTGACATTAGCTCCAACGTCATTGTAATTATAATCTACAAAAGATTATGTGATTTATATTAATGCGTCTCATAATGGTATGAGATACTTGCTTGTTTTGTTAAAGTATGCCCAAAGACCAATCTTATGATGATTGTAATAATACTTTTATTTACCGATTTTATTGAATAAAGGCATTGCCGTTATTATTTTCAGTTATACATATGTGTTTAACATAAACTGGAAGATAATAAAGTCCTTATAATGACATAATTGTTATTATTAAAAGATCCCTAGACAAGTATTATTATGAGCATGGACAATAATAATACGCTTAAGACTAATATGTTATTGACTGATGATAATGAGTTGTCATTGACATAGAGATGTCAGAATTGATACATGATTATATTGTTAGAGAAAAATGTATTGGATTGACCCATCATGAGCATATGTCTTGGATTATTATGTGACAGTCATAAAATTACTCATGGTGATGACTATATATATGATCCTCAGACTTGGGATCAATACTATCTCAACATATATTATTGTATGTTTTGATACAGTTAAACAAGCTCCGTAACTGGTTGCTCTATAAAGAATGTTATTGAATATATCTCAATATATGTAGTGGGTGTGTATGATTAAGATATGATTTTTCCTTCCTATATAATATGAAATATATCACATGCCACTTTATTGAGTGAGACTAGAAACACGTGTCATGATTTAATAAGTTGATATGAGATATCACAAACTATTTGTTAATTAAAGTCTACTCTAGATATTAAGAAACAATAGATGGGCTATATGAGGGTTACTATTCCAAGACTTGTGCCTATTCTAGATATAAAGGACATAAGTATATAATACATAAAAGAGTTAATCACCAAGATGATATGTCGAATTATATTTTCTTGTAACTTAGGTGACAATGATATATTGCTAAATGTCACTCATTGTATGTAATATTAGAATTATTCTAGTAATGACTGCTAACGTTACAAGAATCTACAGGGTCACGCCTTAGGATTGGAACAAGCAAAGATGTACAATTTGTTGTACGTTACTAAAATATATCTAGAGTTAATATATGTATTTTTGATATACATATGTTTTAATAATCCTGAATACTTAATTCCAATTAATTAAATAAAGATTTAATTAATTTGAAATAATAAAATCCTTAATATGATTAGGGTAACTTGGATATAAAAGGATGTGTTAGGTCTACCAACTGTAGAGAACACACATAATCTTCAACCGTTTTTCTCAAAAATAGTTTTGGGGAAAATAAATATTGCTATCAGTCGGGTGAACTGAGTAGAGGTCGAGACGCGATTTCATAGAGGCTTTCAATTCGAAGCGATCGACACCACCATTAGCCGCTGATGTCCTTGTTGTTTTTCAAGGAACCTGCTCTAAGTATTCGTATCCCTTCCTCTCAATTTCGGTTTTATGTACTTGGATCGCTGCTGAAATCGTTGAGTTTTATTTTCGCTGCGCTGTGGGGTGCACCGACGGTCCCAACTGTGGTATCAGAGCCACTTGTACGATCCGAATTTGGGTTAAATTCTTGGTTGATGCAATATGTATAAGATGCATGTTCTACTTTTATCGTTTTCGCCAAATATGCATGATATCATTGTTCGATTCGATAACTGCAATGATCAATATATTAACTTGTTAATATGTTTTTATAATCTATGTGTTCCTGTAAGGATTTTACGAAATCCATATGTCAATTGTTGACATGATGATCTGTGGGTGTACGATAGGAGATCGTGTTTGGTAGTACAATGGTTGTTCCGATGTATAAAACCTTCAGGATTGAAATCCCAAAAACACGATTATGTTGATAAGTGTTATCAAATCGTGAGGTTTAATTATAGAAATGAAGTACTATTTTTTAAAAAAACTCCCACCGCCCCTAACCCCGATAGGGGCTTTACCCCTTGACCCTTCATCAACAGTACAAATTGAAGACCCATATTAATATTTTTTTTAAGAAAGGCGTAACAACTTGTACATATATATATATGATATGTTTGTTTTGCACGGTGTTTGACATGTATAGTTATTGCCCTTGTTCAATTTTACAATGGTTTAATTTGAAATACGGGCTGCGAGTCGTGCCTTTCTATATCTCAGTTGTATCTCTCTTTTCATCTTACTCCCTCGTATGTAAAATGAGTTTCTTTTAAAATTATAATCCTATGAAGATTCACAAAGAGTAGAAGAATGGCAAGAAGATACCTAGAGAGTAGTCTTAGGCTTTAGGGTTTTTTGGTTATCCCATTGGCTTGGGATGGGCCACCTTACTCATTGTTTTTGGGCTATAACCATTGCATCTTATTTATTTCTATATTTGTTATGTATGCAATGCATCAAATGATAAAATAAGAATGAATATTTATGAGATCAATAAGAGCCTAATATTAAAACGAACAATGATGAGATAATTACGCAAATCCCTCATTATAATCTAAGTTAACTTAACCGTCAAATATTTACCCTCGTTAAGGCTTTGATTGATATTGTTTGGGCTTTGCCAAAGCATTGGCACATATATCTATCTTGGTTAAACGTGAAGAACAAGCAAATGATATTCACCGGTTGAGATATTGGTAATAACTTAGCTAGGTTACTCTAATAGGATTAGAAACCTAGAGGTTAAATATTTGAATAAGTCATGAGATGACTTGAACAAGAGTTGCTCACCAAAAGGATGAGTTACATGAGATGTAACTAGTAAAGTGTTACTTACCTAAATAATCACTATCCTAAAAGAAAAGCCAAAACTGATTTAGGAAATTGATGTATTATGGATCTTCACCTACTAGAAAAAATTTCGTTGAATTTTTTCGAAATTAAAACAGAGAGGGTTTTTAATTTTCAATAAAATAGTGTGAGTAATTTGTAAATAAAGACCTATTTATAAATTTTAATTCAGTAAATTTACTTACTTTAATATTTTCATTGTTGTAGATTTAATGGCAAACAACATTTATCAATGTGATCACTCCTTGAGAAGGATAAACTTAATCGCATAAACTTCCTTGACTAGTTTCGTAATTTGATAATTGTTCTCAGATAGGAAAGGAAGGAATATGTCATTGAAGAACATGTTCCTGATGAACCGACAGCTAATGCTTCAAGAGTTGACAAAAACAAATTCAAGAAACATATGGATGAAATGTTAGATGTTGGATGTCTAATGCTTGCCACCATGACTCCTGAGCTTAATAAGCAACATGAGGACATGGTTGCATATGAGATGATTCAAAATCTCAAATAAATATATGAAGGGAAAACAAATCAAGAGAGATATGAGACCTCTAAAGATATATGTCAATGTAAAATGGTAGAGGGAACTCTTATAGGAGCTCATGTCATCAAGATGATGGGCTTCATCCAAACGTTTAAAAAGTTGGGATTTCCTCTCAAAGATGAATTTGCTACCGATGTTATCCTGCAATCATTTCCAGATAGCTTTAGCCAATTTGTCCTTAATTTCAACATGAATGAAATTAACAAGACTTTGCCACAGTTACTTGGCATGTTACGAACTACTGAAAGTAACATGGAAAAGGTTATACATAAGCCCATTCTGATGGTCCACAAGGACAAAGGAAAGGAAAAGAAAAAGTTAGTGGCAAAGCCTAAGGGAAATATTAAGGCCAAAACAAAAGGAAAAAATGCATTGAAACCTAAAGGGGGAGTTAGCAAGGAAGGAAAATGTTTCCATTACGATAAGATCAGACACTAGAAGAGAAACTACCCTGTTTACCTTGAAGAGCTCAAGAAGGAAAAAGTAAACGGAACGTTTGTTTCAGATATTTATGTTATTCAAGTTAATTTGTCAACATTTACTTCTTGGGTATTACATACCAGTTGTGGTTCTCATATTTGTACTTCCATACAGGGACTGTAAAAGAGAAAGAATATGGCTAAAGGAGACATAGTCCTACGAGTGGTAAATGGACCAAGAGTTGTTGCATTAGCTATATGGACATGTTTTATCTTTGCCTAGTGGACTTGATTTAAATTTAGAGGATTGATATTTTGTGCCTAGTTTGACTAAGAACATTATTTCTATTTCTTGTTTGGATAAGATTGGTTTTGAGATTATTATTAAGAATAATTGTTGTTCTTTTTATCTCAATAGTGTTTTTATTGTTTGGCATAATTGGTTAATGGTCTCTATATTTTGGATCAAGAAAACACCATTTATAACATAAATACTAAGAGATAAAAAACAAATGACTCGAATCAAACTTATATTTGGCATTATCGTTTAGGCCATGTAAGTGAGAAACACATATCAAAACTCCATAAAGTTGGATTCTTAGATTCATTTGCTTTCGAACAATATGATATATGTGAATCTTGTTTGTTGGGAAAATGACTAAAGCTCCTTTTAATAGCAAAGGTGAGCGAGCAAGTGTTTTATTAGGGTTAATACACAGTGATGTATGTGGACTGATGAAAACACAAGGCAGAGGTGCATTCCATTACTTCATTACTTTCACCGACGACTTCAGTTGGTATGGGTATATTTATCTTATGCGCCATAAATCTGAAGCCCTTGAAAAGTTTAAGGAATTTAAAAATGAAGTACAAAATCAACTAGGCAAGAGTATTAAGCCACTTTGATCAGATCGTAGTGGAGAATACTTAAGTATAGAGTTTGAAGAACTCCTAAAAGAATGTGGGATTGTCTCATAACTTGCTCCACCTGGGTACACTAAAGTGGAATGGAGTTTCTGAAAGAAGAAATCGAACACTGTTAGACATGGTTCGATCGATGATGAGTCATAGTGATTTTCTGACTTATTTTTGGGGACATGCACTTGAAATAGCTGATTTCACACTAAATCGTGTTCCATCTAAATCAGTTCAGAAGAAACCATATGGGATATGGACTGGAAAGCGTCTTAGTATGTCTTTTATGAAGATTTGGTGTTGTGAAGCTTATATAAAACATCAGATGTCTACAAAGCTCGAACCTAAATCTTATAAGTGTATATTTGTTGAATATCCTAAAGAAACTAAGGGAAACTATTTTTTCAACCCTAATGAGAACAAGTGCTTGTTGCTCGAACATGAGTCTTTCTCGAAAGAGAATTTCTCTCAAAGAAAGGGATGGGTAGAAATATTGAAATTGGAGAAGTTCAAGAACAACATATCAATGAACCTAAAGTTGAGCATGTTTCACAATTTGTTGAGGACCAATTAACAGATTTAGAAACACAACCATTGTGCAGATCCACAAGAGAACGCCGTGCACCTGAGAGATTTGGATTTCTCGTTACTGCACATAGAGATGTTCTTCTTATGGATCAAGATGAGCCTAGGACTTATCAAGAGGCATTGTCTAGCCTAGACTATGAGAATTGGATTGAAGCCATGAGATCTGAGATAGATTCCATGTTAGTAAACCAAGTGTGGACATTGGTGAACCACCTGAAGGGGTCAAACTTATAGGGTGTAAATGGATTTTCAAGAAGAAAATGACATGGATGGTAATATGAAAACATAAAAGGGCCGATTAGTTGCTGAAGGTTTTCAAAAGGTTCATGGTGTAGACTATGACGAAACATTATCCCCTGTAGCTATGTTTAAGTCTATCCGGATCTTGCCCGTAATAGTTGCATTCCATGATTATGAAATCTGGAAAATGGACGTCAAAACCACTTTCCTTATTGGAAAACTTGAAGAGGATGTGAATATGACACAACCATAAGGTTTTTTTGCTCCAGGAAATGCGAGAAAGGTTTGTAAGCTACAGATGTCTATTTATGGACTAAAGCAAGCTTCTCGAAGTTGGAATCTTTGTTTCAATGATTATATCAAAGAATTTGGTTTTATCAAAAATGAAGATGATCCTTGTGTTTATAAGAAGGCTAGTGGGAGCATTGTTTTTTCCTAATCTTGTATGTAGATTATAGGAAATGATATACCTACTTTACAGTATGTTAAGACTTGGTTACGTAGTTGTTTTTCTATGAAAGATTTAGGTGAGGCAGCGTATATATTAGGAGTTAAGATCAATAGAGATAGACCAAGATGACTTCTAGGTCTGAGTTAAAGTATATATATAGACAAAGTGCTGAAAAGGTTCAGTATGGAAGAATCTAAGAAATGATTTTTTCCTATGAGACATGGCATTTCTCTTTCGAAGGAAATGTGTCCTTCAACTCTATAAGAAAGAGAACGGATGAATAAGATTCCATATGCTTCGGCTATTGGTTCTATAATGTATGCCATGATATGTACTCGACCAGATGTATCGTATACTCTAACCATAACGAGTCGATATCCAACAAACCCTGGTGAAAATCACTAGGTTGCAGTTAAAAATATCCTTAAGTACTTAAGAAGAACTAAGGATAAATTTCTTGTCTATGGAAGGGAGAAAGATCTTAGTATAAAAGGTTATACTGATGCCAGCTTCCAAACTGACAAGGATAACTCACGATCGAAATCGGGTTTTTTGTTTTGTCTTAATGGAGGTGTTGTGAGTTGGAAAATTTTGAAGAAAGACACAGTAGCTGATTCTACAATAGAGGTTGAATACATTACAGCCAGTGAGGCAACAAAAGAGGTTGTTTGGATCAAAAAGTTCATATCAGAATTAGGGGTTGCTCCCAGCATATCAGATGTTGTAGAACTTCGTTGTGACATTAATGGAGCCATTGCACAAGCAAAGGAACCCATATCTCATTAACAATCTAAACAAATTCTTAGGCTCTTTCATCTCATTCGAGAGATCATAGATCGAGGAGATGTGGAAATATGTAGAGTACACAAAGATTATAACATTATTGATCCATTGACAAAGCCTATTACACAGCAGAGGCTTGATCATCACACTTAGTCACTCGGTATTAGATATGTGAGTGACTGTTTTTAGTGCTAGTGGGAGATTGTTAGAGTAAGCTCAAAGACCAATCATATGATGATTGTAATAATACTTTCATTTACCAATTTTATTGAATAAAGGCATTGCCGCTATTATTTTCAGTTACATATATGTGTTTAACATAAACTGGAAGATAATAAAGTCCATATAATGACATAATTATTATTATTAAAAGATCCCTAGTCAAGTATTATTATGGGCATGGACAATAATCATACGCTTAAGACTAACATGTTATTGATTGATGACAAGGAGTTGTCATTGACATAGAGATGTCATAATTGATACATGATTATATTGTTAGAGAACAATGTATTGGATTGACCCACAATGAGCATATATCTTGGATTATTATGTGACAGTCATAACATTGCTCATGGTGGTGACTATATGTATGATCCTCAGACTTGAGATCAATACTATCCCAACATATATTGTTGTATATTTTGATGCTGTTAAACAAGCTCCGTAACTTGTTGCTCTATAAAGATTGTTATTGAATATATCTCAATATATGTAATAGGTGTGTATGATTAAGATAGGGTTTGTCATTCCCACATAATAGGAAATATATCATAGTCTACATGATTGAGTGAGACTAGAAATGCATGGCCATGCTCGAATAAGTTGATATGAGATATCACAAACTATTCGTTAATTAAAGTCTACTCTAGATATCAAGAAACAATAGATGGGCTATACAGGTGTGACTATTCTAAGACTTGTGCCTACTCTAGATATAAAGGACATAAGGATGTAATACAGAAAAGAGTTAATCACCAAGATGATATGTCGAATCATATTTTCTTGTAACTTAGGTGACAATGATATATTGCTAGATGTAACTCATTGTATGTAGTAATAGAATTGTTCTAATAATTACTGCTAACGTTACAAGAACCTACAGGGTCACACCCTAGGATTGAAACGAGCGAAGATGTACAATTTGTTGTATGTTACTAAAATATATCTAGAGTTAATATATGTATGTTTGATATACATATGTTTTAATAATCTCGAATATTTTTTTAATTTTGATTAATTAAATAAAGATTTAATTACTTTGAAATAATAAAATCCCTAATATGATTAGGGTAACTTGGATATAAAATGATGTGTCACATCTAGCATCCGTAGAGAACACACATAATCTTCAGTTGTTTTTCTCAAAAACAGTTTTAGCGAAAGCAAATATTTCTTTCAATCGGGTGAACTGGGTAGAGGTCGAGACGTGATTTTGTGGAGGCTTACGATTCAAACCGATCGACACCGCAATTAGCCACTGTTGTCCTTGCTATTTTTCAAGGAACCCGCTTTAAGTATGTGCATCCCTTCCTACTGATTTCGGTTTTATGTACTTGGATCGCTGCTGAGACCATCGAGTTTTGTTTCCACTGCGCCGTGGGGTGCGCTGAAAGTCCCAACATATGCAAGAGGAAACTTTAAAGTTTATGCTTCAAAGCAACTAGATAATCATGAAAGAAATTATCTGACTCATGATTTCGAGTTGACAACTGTTGTATAATGCCACTACTATCTACATAGTGAGTGATGTTATATCTATACAGGTCTCAAAAGTAAAAAGTATGTGTTAACTCGAAGAAATGAAAATAAAGGAAATGGATTGAAGTCCTTGAAGAATGATGATATGCTTATCGGTTATAATCAGGAAAGGCTAATGTGATGGCTGATACGAAAAAGTCGAAAGACATTTATATTATGGGTTCAGGAAAGATGCTGCTATAATTGTAGAATTAAAGTTAAATCATATGTAGCTAGATCAAGTAAAGGATCTTCAAAGGAAAGATGAAAATTGTTATGTTTGTCAAGGATAAAACAAGTGGAAAAGGGTGAAACCAAAGACTTATAAGTTAAGTCAGATGGATACTTATATTGTCAAGGACATAATTGATATTAGTATCAACTATGAAAAGAGCTATTATCGAGTTTGTTTCTAAATGTCTGATATGAAAACAAGTTAAAACAGAACATCAAGTGCCTTCTGAATTGTAGTAACTGATTGTCATCCCTTAGTGGGAATAGTAACTGGTTACAATGAACTTTATCACAGGTAAAGATTATTGAAAATAATCTCAAGATAGTTGTCGATCAACAAATGTCTTATTCAGATTTAAAAAGAGAATATATATTCTATTAAATTAATGATAAATGTTTTTATTGATCAGTTCTTCTCATAATGTCACATCGTAGGATATTAAGATTTAGTCAGAAATTGACTTATGAATTGGTACATATTAAAGATCGAAAGAGAAATTAAAGGTTGAAAAAAACTAATTGAAAAATAGAATAAGGAGTGAAAAAGCATCATCCTCGTCTAATTACATAAGGTACGAATTGAAAATTTGAGGAAATTTTTCTTAAGGGGGAAGAATTGTAATACCCCAAATTTTTTGTTAGTGACCAAAATATAAATTTTGGTTAGGACCAAAATATAAATTTTGGTTAGGCCCAAAATATAAATTTTGAATGTTTAGTTGCAAAACAATTAGGAAACGTTCAGAGACCTAAGTGGTAGTTTTCTAAAAATATTTTTTATTCAATAAATGGATACTTTACTGTTGAGAGTGGAGTTTTATTGAATTCATATTCTTGATCCGGAATTGGTGTTAAAAACTAGAAAATGTTAAAGTCCGGTAAAAATTTGGTAAATCAGATCGAATAAAAATTTTGAGAAAATTTGAAATATGATAGATTAATCTTAGAAATATTATTTCCACATTTTAAAATGATAGAAAATAATATGGAGTATCTGATTTGAGAAATAATTTCCATGTTCAATTTGGATCATTGGATGAAAAATGGATAGATTGAAATTTTGGAAAAGTTGCATGCGAAAAGTTGTAGAGGGCAAATTAATTTGATTATATTTGACTTTATAAAGATGACAAGGGTTATGTGGCTTGGTATGGATGAAATTATCAAGTTTCATTAATCGTAAAATTGTAATTTCTCATGAAATGAATTTTATATTCATTTAAGCTTAAATACATGATAAAATAACATGAAATTAACTAAAATTTCATGAAAACATGGTCTCCTCTATTTAATGGCCCTCATACCCTAGGTAAGATAATTTTATTTTTCATTTTAAGCCAATTTAATAGGTTTCTGGATTAAGACGTGAAATAGAAAATTGTTTTATTCGATGAGCTTTATCATTTGGTACCATTATTGCATGCTAATCTTGCTTGAGTTCAAAGATCCCAAATTCTAGGTTTTATGTTCATGTGAGGGTTTATGTAATTGATGATGGATTTTGAGGTTTTTAAGGATGTAGAATCATTTCGAAGCTGGTTTGATGATTAAATCATGATCAAACCTACTAGAAATGCATTTGGTAGTTTCGACCTAACCCTAAAAATTAGGGGAAGTTGTGATTTGATGAAATTTGATTAGGGATTTGATTGTAGAAATTTTATAAGGTTGAATAGAGGTTGATTTAATTCTCGAATCGAATCAAAACCAAGTAAAATCATGGAACCCTAGATTTTAACTATTCGCCCTTGGATTTTGAGGATGAGAAAAATTGTACAAAATTACGTAGGGGCTGGAAATTTTGTAGGAACTATTCTACAAGCCTTAGAAAAATTTGGGGACTATTTTTAATTTTATGAAAGTTAGGGGACCTATTCGATAATTATGAAAATTAAGGGATCTTTTTGTAATGGTTCAATAGTTGATTTACTATGCTGGAAATTAATGTTTGAGTGTTGAAATTGATGTTAGAATGTGAAATTGGATAATTTTTGGAATTTGGTAAAAGTTGAGGCTTAAATCACAAAAATGGAAAAGTTGGGAACTTAAGTGAAAATGTTATGTGAAATTTGGATAAAAAATGACTTGAATGGTTAATTTGAAGTGTTATGGTCAACAATTATGTTGTGACATGGAATTAGTATTGAATGAGCATCGAAAGAAGTTTTAGGAAATTATTTTCTATTTTGTGCCTATGTTAGTAAGACTCTAACATGTGGTTTGAATTTGTATATGTTCGTACTGATGCTCATTTAGATTGTGTGCATGAAATCAATATCAAGTAATTTTAATGATAAGGAAACGCTTAATAATGGAATGTGAATTTCTAAGGAAGGTTTACAAGCTAAGGGCACCATGTGAGTGCAAATTTAATTTGTACTTATGCTATCAAACGAACATTGGCTTGTAATGAGTTAGTGACAGAGTTACTATGGTAAAAGGTGACTCCTAGTTGTTATGTGTTTTGTGGTTCATGCATATTTATTCATTTGGTGAGCTAATGTAATTAGTGAATAAGCTGAAAATGCAAATTGGTGAAATATGCCTAGAAATTATATTCAGAACAGTAAGTTTAGAAATTCACCAAACATTATACAGAAGTAATTAGAGGATTAATCTTATAGCATTGGATTCATTTATCATTCTTTTTTTTTTATTTTAATAAGAGGCTACTAATTTAGAGGAGTACACAAAAAGATATAAATTTTTAATTGAGATAAGGTCAGAAACTAGGGCAGCAGATTATGCTTAGAACAAATTATGTAAGTCATCTTTGAAAATTCATTATAAATTGTAAAAATTGAAGAAGCAGAAGTGCCTTATATGGTTAGATTCTTATTCAAGTTTAGTTTCTATTTCTATAAACGAAATAATTTTTGAGTATGTAGATTAATATAAAATAATATTTATTTGAAGGTAGTGAAAACTACGAAGATATGAAATTGTGATGAATTTGGGATAAAATCAAAATGAAAGCAAATGATCAAGTTAAAGCTTATAGAGGATTATATTTTGACTTGTATATTATATCAAGTGAGTACAATGCATGCATAATATTATACATGGATGTTTTATACCTTATCGGGTAGGACTTGCGATAAGTCTACCATATTTATGTTGGCATGATATTTATGTCATTTGTCATATATTTTACGTATTATAAATATGTCAAAGGTTTAATATATGATGTTTATCATGCACACACACATATATATATATGATGCTATTTCGAGTATGAACTGCCTAATGTGAAATTATATTAATATACTTTGCCATTAATGAATTAAATAAATATAGACTATATGTCCAAGTATGTCATTGAGGGTCAATGGTATTGATAGCATGCCATAGAGTCTATCAGCTACATATCGGATTAGCACTATGGCGTGTAAGGACACTTAGTGCAGCACCGTTGTGTGTAAGGACACTTAGTCCAGCACTGTAGTGTGTAAGGACACTTAGTACATATGATGGGCATGACCTTATGTGTATTGGTACTATAGTGTGTAAGGGCACTTACTACAACACTACAGTGTGCAAGGACACTTAGTGCATTTGGTAAGTACTTCCGTGCACAATTGACTCGAATATCGGGGTCCTCATAGGTTTATATTTTAGGCTATGGTTTATTTCTTAATAAATGTTAAACATGAAAATAAGCTTATGAGCTTATGGAATAAATGGAAAGTATATTGGTAAGACATTTTATGTCCTATTTATATCATGCTAGTATATGGTAACATGGCTGGAAATCAGGTAAAGTGAGCATAATGCATTGAATATTGTCACTCATTACATTTATGTGTTGCATTGCTTTAAATATTTCTATGATTGTTTCAGTGAGTGTATACTTAGTGTGTGATGATTTTGATGCGTAGGTAAAAGAAAGCGAGAGGAGTAAGGAGCTGAGTTTGGCATCTATCACCAAGGGATAATTACAGGTCACAGTAATGACATCCTATTGTGTTCTAAATTTTCTAGCTAGCATGTATATGAGTAAGAAATATTTGGAAATTTATAAATGTGGTAGGTAATTAATATAATTAATAGTTTGAATAAAATTTTTGATATTAAACTATTTTTTAAATATTAATTGATTGGATATTAATAAAACTATTATAATATTTTTTATTTATTACATGAAACATAATAGAACTGTCTGTTATTGCCTGAAACATGATTTGAAATAGAAGTCGAAATGTTGTAATTTGATTTTCTCTAATTAACTATTTTAATATTAATGGTTACAAATATGGAATTTGTGAAATAAACAAAATTTTAACTATTTTGGGTTAAAAAATGTTTTGAATATTTGATCTGACTCTTCAACTCATAAGAGAACAATATACGGGTTAAAGGTGTTACAGTAAGAAACTGTGGAATATCAAAGGTGGATTGAAATAAGCAAGCAGCGAGATGAGTGATATAGGAACCCAAAATGAAAGTGTGATTGGATCGAATGACTATCTCCAAGGCCCGACCAAACCAAAATCCTAGATTTACCTTTCTATCAGTTAACATACACCAAAGAAAGAATAACCCAACCTTGCTCAAGTAAAGTATTGGTCTCATATTAAAGTTAGATAACCATAATCCATTACATCCGTCATGAAACCCATAACTAGGTTGAATTATGAAATAGACATATGAAAGTACAGTCCACATAAAGGAAAATACACTACAGATAGGGATGTTACTTTGATAATTCTATCCTGCGAGAATAAAAACGTGGCATAAAACTCAAATTATAATTCATAAAAAGTGCCACGTTTTATTTGAGAATAAAGTGTCCAGCCAATAGCAGCAAAATAAGTATGCATAATATTGTACAAATGCAATGTATCTAAAGTTCATGACAAAATATACTTCCAAACTTGGAATGAACGGTGTTAGAAATATTCAAACTGAACATATTCTTCATTTTTGAATTACAAGAAAGCTTGTAAATTCTCCTCCACAAGGACAACATATGTTTAGCCACATCGGTTATGCTTGGGGTTTTCAAAATACGCAGGTGGACTATTGGGAGGCATCAAAAATTCTCCCGAGCTCGATGCAAAAGAGGGCGATGAGGGTTGTCTTGCAAGAAAGTGTGACATCGAGCAAGATCAGGATTCATTGTCGACTGGCCTTCCATCGGGAATCCAACATTGAAGTCCTATGTGTAAACCATACACAAGGTTGTACATCAGTAAAGGTAAAACAGAAATAGGTTTAGAGTTTACCTCAAAGGATTGATCTGGTTTGATCGAATGCATGGAGTGAGACAAAAAGACGGACGACATCAAATAGGATGAATCAATATTGGGCATTGAATAGAATGAGAAAGATAATGCTAAAGAGGGAGGGTGAACGAATGAACCATACTGCCACGGGTTGCTAGGACAGATAACCTCCTACTATAGTGAATGAAAATTACAACGATCGATTGACGAATAAGGAACATCGAGTGCTACGGAGGGAGCAATTGATGGGACTGATCCTTGATCTAGAGTTTGCTGTCGAGGCCTACAATGAAGAATGGCACACAATGGAGATTCAGACTCTCTCAAAATATCTACGACTGACAGTGGTTTAGCAAAACGATGACATCCTCAGTTAATCGAAAAAAGGAACAACGTGAGGGTGTTCGTTATGTGAAAATAAAAGGAATGAGAAGTAGGGTTTAGATCGAGAGAGTGATAGGGTAAAAAGGTGTTTGGGTTTTATTAATTTTATGGCGCATGTGGGTGGGGTTTTTAAAAGGGAAGATAAAAGAATTTGAAAAGGAAGTAAAAACTATAGATAAGGAAAGATAGGGTCCATGTTATAAAAAATGTTGGGAAAAGGGTTGAACATATGGTCGAAGGGTAGAAAAAGGAAGATAAAAGAAAATAATGGACTTGTTTTGTGGATAAAAAGGCATGTAGGGACTAGGGTGAATTTAAAAGGTGGGAAGAGTTTTAATAGGAATTGGCTGCAGAGTTTGGGTTTTAATTTCGGTTTGGGGAAGTCTAATGTGCACATGAGAGGGATGTGGTTTGCTAACATGCGTCATTTAATTAAGAGAAAATCGCCTCAGTGACCAAAAATGCCTTATAATATACGATTTTAACCAACTTTTTTTGGATTTGTCAAAATGACCAACAAAATCGCAACGCGAAATAAAAATCGCAACGCGATCCCCAGAATCGCAAATCAGTTTCCAAAATCGCAACACGATTCTTGAAAATCGCAATGCGATAGTACAAATTCGCATTGCGATTTTCCAGAATCGCAACGCGAATATGAAAATCGCAACGCGAATTTGTACTATCGCAACGCGTATCCGTAAACCGCAACGTGTATCCGTAAATAGCAACGCGTATCCGTAAATCGCAATGCGTATCCGTATATCGCAACGCGTATCCGTAAATCACAACGATAATCTGTAAATCGCAACGAGAATCTGTAAATCGCAACGATAATCCGTAAATCGCAACGAGAATCTGTAAATCACAACACTAAAATTTTGGGTATATAACTACGCAACAGCAGCAAATCATAAACTAAATCCCTAAATCGCAACTCATTCCATCTCCATCTATCACTCTCTCCGGTGACATCCGTTCCTATATCCAACGACATCCTTCCCAATCCGGCAACAGGTTTTAGTTTCGCAGCTCGTCTGTTTAGTAAATTAATTTACAACCATGAAATCATCTAATGTTGATCATGTTTGGATAGATTTGTGTTTTGGAGGGTCATGGGATAATGTTCATGGTGTTATACAATATATGCCTTTACACATGAATCTTCAACTAAAATTGTCTTTACAAAAGTTAACTTATGAAACTCTAATGCTACGTGTTTCAAATAAATTGAATTTAGAGCCCCTAAGTGGATTTAGGCTATCTTATCAGAGAAATGGTAAAGTTTATTTGTTAACCGACAATGAAGATGTTGAACGATTCATTGCTTACATTAGTGTTTCACAAGATGATGTTACATTGTATGTTGTTGAACCTAGAAGTAGTATTGTTGGGTCAGTAGCGGGTAGTAATCAACTAAGTTTTTCTCAAAACCCACAACCTTTCTCTAATCCAAATCCCAATCAACTTTCAGCACCAAATTCCGGTTTTCGTATTGACCAGTTAGACGATGATGAGCCAACAGAAAAAATTGTGAGTACTAGTCAGTATTCGAAATTTGGTCTTGGTCAATATCCGGACTTTGATATTGGTCAATACACGGATTTTGATGATGTTTCAGAAGAAGAAACAGACCCTGCGTGTAATGATTTTGATATTGGTCAATACCCGAATTTTGATGATGAAACAGCCGTTGCCGAAGAATGTATTGTTGATGATAATGAGGAGGAAGTTACGACTGTGAATGAACATGTTGAACATCCATTTTGTAATTCATATAATCCTGAAGAAGAAAAAGAAGAAGAAAAAGTCCCCGAAGAAAAGAAAATGCCACGGGCGTATAACTGGAATATGCCAGAATTACTTCAAATACCGGAAGAAGAGTTGGTAAAGAAAGCAGTTGATTGTTACACAAAAGTTATTCGTATCAAGAAAGATGATTGTTTTGATACAAAGGAAGACTTGAAGATAGCTTTGTATACGAAATGTGTGGAAGATGGCTATCAACTAAAAGTTAACAAATCAAGCAAAGATCGTTTCGAAACAAGGTGTATGATTGACAAAAACTGTACGTGGCGTATGATTGCAAAGAGAATAAAAGATTGCGAAATGTTTCAAGTTAGGACTTTTATTGATAAACATACATGTTCAAGAACCCAAGTTTTTCCTCACCATAGACAGGCAAACAAAAAGGTGTTGGGTGGTTTTCTGGCTGAGTTAATGTTTTTGAATGGCAGGGTATATCGGGGACATGAAATTATGACTGACATGAATGCTCGGTTCAAGATTAGTATATCATATTCTCAAGCTTGGAGAGCCAAATGTTATGCCTTGGAATTGTTGAGGGGGTCGCCAGAAGCATCGTTTGCCCAACTGCCGGCTTATTGTCACAATTTAAAGCTGAAAAATCCTGGGTCGGTAACTCATATCAAAACAGATAGAGATGGACACTTTGAGTTGCTGTTTATCGCCATTGGTGCTACGGTTAGTAAATCAATATAATTTTGTTGACTCATTTTTGTTAGTTACATGCATTTCACATTTAAATGATTATATTTCTTGTGTATATTATTTTGTAGATTCGTTCGTTTATTACTTGCATGCACCCAGTTATTATAGTTGACGGAGCACATTTGAAAGGTCGATACCTTGGAGTAAACTTATTAGCAGTAGCCATGGATGCTAACAATGGGATATTGCCAATAGCTTACGGGGTTGGCAAATCTGAAACCTCTGATTCATGGACATGGTTTATGGGGCATCTTAGGGATTGCATAGGTCCTATTAGCAATCTGAAAATCATATCCGATAGGGCAAACTCAATTGACAACGTTGTTAGAAGGTGTTTCCCAGATGCTTTTCATGGACTTTGTGGTGTTCATTTGTATAGAAATCTAAAATTAAGGTCTGCTGGTATAAAAAAGCACAAATGGACATACTGGAAGGCTGTAAAAGCTTATCGGGAAGTGGATTTCAATAAGCATATAAATTGTTTAAGACGTGTTTTGCCTCAGTGTGCTCAAACACTAGAAGATGTCGGGTTTGAAAGATGGTCAAGAGTACATCAACTTGGAGCAAGATATGGTTTCATGACGTCTAATAGTGCAGAATCAATCAACGCTCTAAGTCGTCATTCCCGGAAATTACCCATTACTATGTTAATGGAGTTTTTTCGAGCCTCTATTCAACAGTGGTACTACAAGAAAAGAAACCATGCAGGTATTATTTCTTTGAATTCGTAACTTATCATATTTATATATTTTACTAAGTATTGTTTATTTAAATTTACAGGAACATTGGAACATCGTGTTACACCATGGACTGAAAAAAAGATAACGAAACGTGTTGTGAAGTCAACGTCATGGAGAGTTGAACCATGTTCAAACACTTTGTTTCAAGTACTGGATAATAACTTAAATGGGCTAGTCGATCTAAATGCAAAGACGTGTAGTTGTATGAAATGGCAAACATCTGGTTATCCGTGTGGCCATGTTATAAAAGTTGCTCTTCATTTAAACCAAGATGATCCAAGCGCATACGCTATGGATTGCTACACTACAGAAGTTTATCGACAGACTTATGCCGAGATTGTCTACCCTATTCCACATCCTTCTGAGTGGGACATACCAGATGACTTACAAACAGTTTTGCCACCAGCCATGGACAGAAGGCTACCTGGCCAACCAAAAAGTCACGATCGTATACCGTCTAAGGGTGAAGAGAAGAAGAGATCGACATGTAGTCGGTGCAAGGAAAGTGGTCATACAAGGTTGACATGTGGATCACCAGTGCCATCAAATCATCTTTTCCTCTACCAAATATGGATCCTCATCAAAATCCAAAGCTCATATGGTGTCAAGCAAAAGGCAATCATCTTTAAAATCCCAATAACAATTGGCTTCACCTTTTGGGACTGTTAACTTAGGTGATTTTTAAATGCAAACGTTGTATTATGTGGATTTTATGTGTGAACTTTTAACATTTTCAGTTGAATTAATGACTCAGGCCAACCATTTTGACTTAACCAACTCTTGTTATTCAGTTGTTATCACTTATTAGGCATGCATTTGACTATCGCAACACGGAAATTACAATCGCAACGAGAGAATCGCAATGCGAAATGAAAATACCAACATGAAAATCGCAATGCGGAAATGAAAATCGCAATGCGAAATGAAAATCGCAATGCGAAATGAAAATCGCAACGAGAGAATCGCAATGCGGAAATGAAAATCGCAATGCGAAATGAAAATCGCAACGAGAGAATCGCAATGCGTAAATGAAAATCGCAATGCGAAATGAAAATCGTAACGAGAGAATCGCAATGCGGAAATGAAAATCGCATTGCGATTTTCATTTCGCATTGCGATTTTCATTTCGCATTGCGATAGTCATTTTTGCCTTCAACATAATGCAGATTGAAATCAACAAAATCAACCATTACATTTCAATCAATTAAACAAGCACAAATAAGAATTATGTTCGCATCAATTACACAAATCAACTTTTACAAATCATCTTTTACAAATCAATTAAACAATCAAAAAATAAGCAATAATTCTTATTTCCAATCATCTACTATTGAATCAACTTTTACAAATCAATTAAACAATCAAAAAACAATCAATTAAACTATTGAATCAACTTTTGCAGCCATACATCATTTTCACGCAGTTCACTTCTGAGATTAACCTGCAGAAACCAAACATTTGCTCAAACAACACTTTCTACACATCTAAAACCTACAAACAGCAAATTATTGAATTTTAGGTACTTAACCAAACATTTTCAAACCAAAAGTCTATAAACTTACCAATTGTTTATGGACATTTTTATAACGCGGATGCAGGTAGGCAGCGTCTCGTATATATCGATTTAGCCATATAATGCCGAAACCACAAGCCTACTGCAGCTCTATCTCTATCGGTGGGAGGTAGATACTTGGTGCTTCCCGTCGTCAAACGCTCCAACGCCAAGCATACGAGAGGACCACAATCTCCTCTGGCTCCTTCCGTTTGTTGTGGCGCGGTCTCGTCTCTAATAACTGTAATATTGAGCTTCTTTGGCTTCTTGTTTCCAGAACGAGTCCAATAATTGATCGCATCCAAGAATTTAGCCAAATGAGAGCTCCATCCCTTAATAATATCTCTTAAATCAGCCAATGATATGTAATTTATCATGCTGTCATACACTATTGTCTTAAGGGATGGGAGCTGAAGCTCGACGAGAATCTAATGTTTACGTTCCAAAACAGGGATAAACACCTGCAATCATAAGTAATAATTCATTCATTTGCGCACTTATTTCATAAAACCTTTAAACTCAATCTAAAATAAATACTAACCTTATCGACCTCCCACCATGCAGGATAAAGTTTAGCTTGTCCATTGCCCAAATCAAATGATTCATCTCGTGCATTCTTCAAGTGAACGGCGTTAAAAGACGTCGGCATAATTGTATATCGTATATTTTTATTTTTCTTAAGTTTTCTTATTATTAGAAGACGTGTCACCCACGCATCGATATGCTGTTTTACAAAAAAAGACATATATTAGTGACTTACATAAATTTTAAAAAAAAATTAATCAAATTGAAATATAAGAAAAATATAAGACTTACCCCCCCATCGAAATAGCCATTGTCTTCGACCCCTAATAATACGCCCCACCAAGACCGATCAAGCAACAAAGAGATATCATCGGTGAGCTTGCATATGTCAGTGAAACACCCCTGGCTCCGCTCATGTAGATAAAAATCAACTGCGGTCTTAGCCCAAAGGGTGTTATCCAGAATTGTGTCTGGTAGTTGTCTCCTCTCCACTTTCGATACCGGAATGGTACTGGCCGGTAACTTATACGAGAGCCAACTCTCATCCATTATGTCCGGCACGTCAGAGGGTTTCTCAAGAAGCCTACATATGACGCCATGTGAATCGGGCTCTTGAATGGTGGGAGGGACCTCTTCAATGATGACAGTGGCCTCTTGAACGGTGGGAGGGGACTCTCGAGGAATGATAGGGGGGGCCTCCTCAACGATAGGAGTGGACTCTTGAGGATTGACAGGCGAGTCGGGCTTCTTCTTGCGGTGTCTTCGCACTATTGGGGTGTACGGAGACTTAATAGCACGTGCACACTGTCTGATGCGTGAACTCCGTCGTGCAAGCATAACCCGACGTAAAGCATCCACTCTATCGGGCCGCTAAATAATTAAATACAAAAATCAGTAAATAAACAGACATGATATTTAAATAGTGAAAACAAAGACAAATATGTTTCAAACTTGCATTGTATTCACCCAAGTCATTATTCTATCATAGTTCACAAAATGCATCAGATAACAAAGAAAAATATGTTTCAAACTAATACCCTGAAGTTAGTATTTGTCTTTGTTTTGTCTATTGGTTGAAGTAATGCAATCCATTCAAGTTTCAATTTGCAGAAGAAGAAATAGTTTACTTTCGCAACACAAAACTTAAAATCGCAACGCGAAATGAGAATCGCAACGAGAAACCAAAATCGCAACGCGAAACCAAAATCGCAACGCGAAATGAAAATCGCAACGACAGAATCGCAATGCGAAATGAAAATCGCAACGAGAGAATCGCAACTCGAAATGAAAATCGCAATGCGATTTTGGTTTCGCGTTGCGATTTTGTCGTTGCGATTTTGGTTTCGCGTTGCGATTCTGTCGTTGCGATTTTCATTTCGCGTTGCGATTCTCTTGTTGCGATTTTAAGTTTCGTGTTGCGAAAGTAAACTATTTCTTCTTCTGCAAATTGAAACTTGAATGGATTGCATTACTTCAACCAATAGACAAAACAAAGACAAATACTGACTTCAGGGTATTAGTTTAACAGAATTGGCAGCAACCGAACAAATTTACTTTCAACCAAAAGACAAAACAAATACATACTATTTCACAGTGTTAAAGAATACACAGTTTAGCAGAATTGGCAGCAACCGAACAAATTTACTTTCAACCAAAAGACAAAACAAAGACAAATACTATTTCACAGTGTTAAAGAATACACAGTTTAGCAAAATTGGCAGCAACCGAATAAATTTACTAAGCAATCTAAGTGAAATGGCTAATCTAAGTGAAATTACGAGTAAATTTATCATTAAGTTAAATATGGAAAATCTTAAACTTACCTCGTTGCATAGAGTATGAACCTCATTCTGCAACGATACTATCATCTCACGTAGAGCGACAACCTCACCACGTAAAGTTGACACCTCCACACGCCATGCACCATCGTTATCGCGTAGAGTACCGATCTCCTCACGCAAGGCATTGACCTCATCACGTAACTCATCCCGTGGAGGTGGAGAACAAGGAGATAAATGTCGTGGCCTCTTTACCGGTCGCTTATCATGAGGTGATGGTGGAGAAGAGGCTCGATGATGTGACGAGATAGGTGATGGCTCTCGTTCTAGAGGTGTATAGTTAGGTCGATCGGGTGATGGCTCTGGGTGAGGTGATGGCTCTCGAATTGGAGGAAGTGGATGCTGCTCATCATCCGTGCCATCAAAAAAACTCTGACTAGCTTGCCACCAATCAGTGGCAAGCTCTTCCTCCGTGGGTGTCAGTCTTTGTAATGGAATGTTGGCCTCCTAACAATATAAAAACTCAAACAAAGTTAAACGTCTACTATTAATAACTTGTTTATATATTATATGAAAGTATTTGTGTTAACTTACATTATTTATTGTCGCATATGGTATTAAGTCTTCCCAATCCAACAGATTTTTCCTCTTCCAGGAAATAGCCCTAGGAATATCATTTGACGTTTTTATTGCATATGTACGCATGCTGGGGAAAGCCTCGAATATCCAAATCTACAAACAATATAATAACAAAATTAGTAATTGTTAAATAATTAATTATAATTTTAGAAACATTATATAGAAATTCTTACCTTAAAGGCCCAAACAAAGCCTGACAAAGTGTATTTCGACCCATCGCCCAACTTTTGCGGTCATCAAAGGCAGTAGACAACTTAGTCCAGGTAGCTTTCCATATATACGAACCCCACGGAAATAGATTCCATGCATTCAGGTCCTCTACCAATATTATTAGCTCCCGAGGAATAGGTTGTCTGGCCTCTCTGCCTAAAAAGCCGGCATACACAAGTAGTAGAAGGCATACTCGGACAACATCGACGTCATCCATCCGAGTGAAACCAGCTTTCTTATTAAACAATTTCTTCAGGTCGTCGACGTGTAGGTTCGGCTTCTCCATTGACTCATCCGGAAAAACCCGGGATAACCATGATGGGCGGGCGATATGACGAGTGTACCGGCCTACATCATCGTGTCCGAATCGTAGACCAATGATTAAGCATAACTCCTTCCGCCCAAAACAAGTATACGCTGGTGGAAAATGAAACCATATCTCTTCCTCACCACGTTGTATACTGTCGGGTAGATTTGATGTCATGGTCTGAAGCCACAAATGGGTCAAATTAGCATCTCCACCCGGATTCTGTACTCTCAGCCATGGCCCGAAGCAGGTTTCCTCAAACAATTGTCTTTGTGCAGGTGAAAGCTTCGAAGCAATTGTAGTGGCTAGGCTAACTTTATTCCTTAATGTCAATGAAGCCGAAAAAAATTTGTACAAAAACAATAAACATACCAAGTTAGATATACCAAAAACTACACTGTGAAGATATACCAAAAACAATAAACATAAAAAGTAGTAGTTTATTCTTGAAACTAAAATTTGCAACACTGTTTTGTCTTTTGGTTGAAATGAAAATCGCAACGAGAGAATGACTGTCGCAACGAGAGAAATGAAAATCGCAACGAGAGAATCGCAACGCGAAATGAAAATCGCAACGAGAGAATCGCAACGCGAAATGAAAATCGCAATGCGATTTTGGTTTCGCTTTGCGATTCTATCGTTGCGATTTTCATTTCGCGTTGCGATTCTCTCGTTGCGATTTTCATTTCTCTCGTTGCGACAGTCATTTTCACGTTGCGATTTTCATTTCTCTCGTTGCGACTCTTCTGCAAATTGAAACTTGAATGGATTGCATTACTTCAACCAAAAGACAGAACAAAGACAAAGACAAATACTAACTTGAAAATCGCAACGAGAGAATAGCAACGCGAAATGAAAATCGCAACGAGAGAATCGTAACGCGAAATGAAATCTAAGTGAAATGGTTAATCTATTATTGAAATGACCAGTAAACTTATCATCAGTTTCAATATGAAAAACCTACAATAATGCAAAAATTTCAAAATAAAAATAATTAAAAAAACTAACCCTCGGAGGTTGATTTTCCATTTCTGAATATTGTGAGGGATTTCTGACCGTGAATGGTTGTGATGGATTTCGCCGGAGATGGGGACGGAAATCTTCGGAGATGGGGACGGATTTCGCCGTAGAGAGTGAGAGATGGAGATGGGACTGAGTTGTGATTTTAGGTTTTAGGTTATGAGTTGCGATTACGGGATTTTGTCTTAATATTCGTTTTTGTAATTTGAAAATAAAATACGCGTAGCGATTATAATGGCGCTTTAAAAATCGCGTTGCGATTTACGGATACACGTTGCGATTTTACGTATTGTCGTTGCGATTTACGGATACGCGTTGTGATATACGGATACGCATTGCGATTTACGGATACGCGTTGCGATTTACGGATACACGTTTCGATTTACGGATACGCGTTGCGATTTATGTGCTCGCGTTGCGATTTTCATATTCGCGTTGCGATTCTGGAAAATCGCAATGCGAATTTATACTATCGCATTGCGATTTTCAAGAATCGTGTTGCGATTTTGGAAACTGATTTGCGATTCTGGGGATCGCGTTGCGATTTTTATTTCGCGTTGCGATTTTGTTGGTCATTTTGGCAAATCCAAAAAAAGTTGGTTAAAATCGTATATTATAAGGCATTTTTGGTCACTGAGGCGATTTTCTCTTTAATTAAAATGTGCACACAGTGCACCGTTTAATTAAACCGACTCGATTTAAGTTTCATAAAAAATTTCTAGGGCATTTGAAAAATCAATGAAAAATGAAAATAAAATAAATACATAATAAAAATAAAAATATATATAATAAATTAAGTAAACAAAAATAAATATGGGTTACCTCCCATTAGAGCGTTTTGTTTAATATCGTATAGCTGGACTACTTGATTTAGACTACAAGTTCTTCAACATCGAGTTCTTCATTCAAACAAGCGTGATGGTGCTTATAGTAAGGTTTCAAACGTTAACCATTCACCTTAAAAAAAGTTCTTGAATCACATTGGATTTCATCTACGCCATGTGGGAATACTTAAGTCACCGTAGAAGGTCTTACCCACTTCATTCGAAATTTTCTTGCAAAAATTTTAAAAATTCGAGTTAGAAAGTAAAATGTTTTGCCCAATATAAAAAGACTTAAAATAAATATCGCGATCATGAAAGTCTTTTTATTTATCTTGGTAGATATGTGCATTATCATAGGCATTTCTACAAATTTCTTCTGGTTCCTGAATTTGAAGTTTCCTAGTTTGGCCAACCACATCCATCTCTATGTTGCATTCCTTAATTGCCCTATAAGCTTTATGTTTCAATTCAATCGATAAATGAAAAGGGTTTTTCGAAGTCTAAGTGGTATGGGACATGTCGATGGGACCTTAATAAGTAGTATGATATGCCCATAAGTCAACTTTAAACTCCAATCCTTACGATTCTGCTTGATGATTTTTTGAAGAACTGACTTGATTTCTCGATCTGATACTTCTGCCCTACCATTTGTCTAGGGATGGTAAGTTGTGGCGATTCTTTGTGTCACTCCATACTTTTTTATGAGAACTTCAATGACTCAATTAACAAACTGTGTCCCTCGATCACTGATTATCTCTATTGGTGTGCCAAACTTGCAAAATAAATTATTTAGAAAGTCAACAATGGTTTTAGCATCATTATTACGAGTAGCTCTAGCTTCTACACATTTCGACACATAATCAACAACAAGTATGAGGTAACATTTCCCAAAGGAAGAAAC
Organism: Hibiscus syriacus; assembly: GCF_006381635.1. Classification (NCBI taxonomy): domain Eukaryota; kingdom Viridiplantae; phylum Streptophyta; class Magnoliopsida; order Malvales; family Malvaceae; genus Hibiscus; species Hibiscus syriacus. Next base: position 1,944,813 of record NW_024062924.1, on the reverse strand, counting down.
GAAATGTCCAATATAATTGATTCCCCACACATAAATTTTTTTCTCAAATGTGAACTGAATTAAGGGGCATCTTGTTCCTTTGGCTTATATTGTAACACCCTAAACTTGAATAGGCCTAAAGTATCACTTTGGGCTACTAATGCAACCCCTTATTTTTAAAACATATTTATTTTCATTTTAAACACATTGAATGTATCATGGAAGTCGTAAATAACAATTATAAAACATTTTCTAAACCATATCTCCGTGACGCATAATATAAAATCAAAATAATACAACTTAAAGTTTATATCTCAAATACATGAGTAAAGTCTTATGAATACATATGCCCACTAAAGATACAGTACAATACTCTGAAAGAGATATTGGAAGTCTTGTTGAGACCGTGCTCTTCAAACTACTCAAGTTAATAAACTGCAAATGAAAAAATCCAAACGGTGAGTTACAAAGCCCAATAGTATAATCGCTAATCTAAAGCAGTATTATGAGCTTCACAAACATAAGCATACTGAAGACGTGGTACTAAGCAGTAGGTATATGCATGATCTTGATATAGTGCTACCTACTTAGGGCGTAAGTGTTTTATCACTAAATAAGGGGTCTCGCACTTCCCTTATTCCTTTGTTAAGGGTGTTGCCATGAGTACACCTCTAAAGGGTCTCTAACCCTAATAACTATAATTATTGTGGATTTTATAAATACGACATTGACACTCCTGTGAACTATCTAAATACGATTTTGTTAGTATTTGGTCTCATATAACCATCAAACACTAAATAATTGAGGATATCATACCCGGCTAACCCACCTCTTGGAGTGTTAAGCATCACACCCAAATTAGCTACAATAGTGTCTCACGCACTTGCGTAGGTGTTCTTGGATATCTTATACCATAAGATGATCGTCGTATGCAATAATGGACTAATGCAATTATACATGCATACCTAGGGCCCAAGGGCCACACAACTTTGGAATTGCTATCCCACTCTTCATGAGTGTTCGGGCCTCATGCCTTAACTAGATCATGAAGTGCCTCACGCACTAACAATGCCCCACTAGGGCAAATAGGGTGGCCTAGCTACGCCTTAACATGGTTAGACACATAAAGTTGAGGTCGTCCTCTCACTAGCTATTATATTGCTCGTTGTCTCATCTTACGCGTTTCGTGATTTTATGACAATATCGATTCTATTATTCACTTGCTATTTTATTTACAAGCTTGATACTTGGCTTAGTTTCCGCACTAATCAGCGATACTCTAGTTGTGGTTACTACACTTACCCTTATTCCACCCTCAAATTAAAGAGGGAACGATATGTTCTTCATTAGCTCATATTCTCATATTTCACACTCTGTTATTCCGTGATATGGTTAAATCATCATATCATTTGTCGGTATGTCAGGATAAAACTTTTTTTTGGTAAAATTACCACTTAATCCCTAAACTTTTTCCAAATTTATACTTTGCCTCTAAACTTTAAAAATATTACATTTTGGTCACTTGCCTATATTCCGGGGCATTACATGTTTTGTCTGGAAGAAGGGATTAAACTACATTAGTTAATTTATCAATCTTGTCCTCTGTGGAGGGAGTACTTTTCTCGTGAACTAGTCGAGCATGTTCATGGGATGCATCAAATTATTGAGCGTTGGTGGCCATAGTTTAAATTAAATTCATGGCCAATGTGGGATTATGTTCACAAGAGCTCCTCTATTTTTTTCATCAATCACCTTCACCTTCGTAGGAAGCAATTCTTTATAAAAGTACTAAGGGAGGGTAGGTTTTGTCAAACCGTGTTGTGGACAACCTTCGCACAATTTCTTGAAGCATACCTAGTAGTTCTATAATGACTTTCCATTGTCCTACCAAATCCCTAAGATGATCCCCATTACTTTGCTTTCTTTCATTGAAGGAAAGAACCTGTGAAGAAACAATCAAGACATATAAGCCTATGTATCAATTGAACCTGGCGGTAAGTAAAATAACCAATCCATAGCCAAATCGACTAATGAAAAAGGGAAGGCGTAGAGTTTGATTTGGTTTTCATATACTCTCCGTGGTTTCATGCTTAAGCAAACCATGTAAAACTTTTCAAGATTTTTGTGCGGGTTGTTGTTTTGTAAGCCATGAAAGGTAGGCATGAAATGGTTTTGTATCGTCTTCAACTCAAATGGTGTTTTGCTATTCGAAAATGTGATATAGAGGGGATGTTGTTCATTGGGTTCCACGGCTAACTCTCAGATTGCTTGATCAACCATTTGAAATGATTCTTCATCATTGGACATGAATAATACTTCAGTATATGAGATCTTTCTTGAACCGGGATTATGTTTTGGTTGTGGTTGTTATTGTATGTTTCGTTGAATTGTTTCTCCATGTATCCTCTTGGAAATTGTTCAATTTCATGTTCATATTCTGTTAATGTTAATGGAACCAAACTAGTCATAGAACAAAACAAAAATGAGATTAGTAATTTTTTCGAAGTCCCCGGTAACGGTGCCAATTTGACAAGCATCGTAATTGTCAACTAAATAATTCCTATTTCTCAAAAGAAATAAAAGGAAAGGCAATATAGATAAGTAGGTTTGATCCCTGGGGACTTTGGGTTTTCTAATGATGAATTATTTCGATCGTGATTTAAGGAATAAAATAAAAAATGATTTTAAAAATGTCTAAAAAATTAAAAGAATGGTGAAATAAAATAAGAGTAAATTTTGAAAATAACATGATAATATTAAAAATAGCCTCATTCTTTGCTTTGCCTCAATTCCAAATTGATCATCGAAAGAGATTTTACTTCACGATACATGTCGGTTATAGTCTACAAGGCCAAACCATTGCAACTTACTTTTCTCTCCGGTAAACCAATACTGCCAAGTTTATGTCCGCAATTCAATCCTTGTTGTATTAACCATGGCTATCACCATTAGCACCAATACAACTTTAAGGGCTAGAAAAGCCCGACTAGGGCTATGGTGTCTTACTGGGAATCAGACTCGATCTCAATTCACCTTAGTAGACTCCCACTAAGTTTGTTCATAGGAAGTCGAATTACGACCAATTGATTCTTTATTCCAACAGGAAATCAAAATAAACATTCAAGTCAACTTGCACTTTTTGAAGTGAATGAAAGGCCAAATGTCAATCCAAATTTTTAAAAATTAATAATGTTATATGAAGATAATAAGTGCTTTTCAATTCTCACAATAGGAACTGAGTCATTGTTATGCTTTTGAAAAAAATGAATATTTAGCTAAACATGATTGGAATCATACTTAAGATCTTTGAAAATATATTAAAATTAAAATATAAATAAAAGATGAAAGAAAATAACTTTAATAAAACCTAGGAGAATTTTATAAATCAAACGGAAAATAGAACATTCCCAAGCTTCACCCTAATAGCGTAGTTATAGTCTAAGAATATCTTAAAGATAGAAGAAATATTCAAAATAAAATATCGCAATAATGAGATTAGCAATTTTCATGTTCATATTCTGTTAATTTTCATGGAACCAACTATTCATAGAACAAAAAAAATGAGATTAGAATTTTTTTGAAGTCCCCAGTAACGATACCAATTTCACAAGCGTCGTAATTGTCAACTAAATAATTCCTAATTCTCAAAAGAAATAAATGAAAAGGCGGTATAGATAAGTAAGTTTGATCCCTGGGGACTTTGGCTTTTCTAATGCTAAATTGTTTCGATCTTGATTTAAGGAATAAAATAAAAAATGATTTTAAAAATGTGTAAAAAATTAAAAGAATGGTGAAATAAAATAAGAGTAAATTATGAAATTAACATGATAAGATTAAAAATAGCCTCATTCTTTTCTTTGCCTCAATTCCAAATTGATCATCGAAAGAGATTTTACTTCACGATACATGTCGGTTATAGTCTACAAGGTCAATCCCTTGCAACTTACTTTTCTCTCCGGTAAACCAATACTGCCAATTTTATGTCTGCAATTCAGTCCTTGTTGTATTAACCACGGCTATCACCATTAGCACCAATATAACTTTAAGGGCTAGAAAATCCAGACTAGGGCTATAGTGTCTTACTGGGAATCAAAATCGATCTCAATTCACCTTTGTAGACCCCGCTAAGTTTGTTCATAGGAAGTCGAATTACGACTAATTGATTTTTCATTCCAACATGAAATCAAAATAAACATTCAAGTCAACTTGCACTTTTTGAAGTGAATGAAAGGCCAATTGTCAATTCAAATTTTAAAAAATTAATAATGTTATATGAAGATATTAAGTGCTTTTCAATTCTCACAATAGGAACTGAGTCATTGCTATGCCTTTGGAAAATGAAAATTTAGCTAAACATGATTGGAATCATACTTAAGATCTTTGAAAAGAAAAGAAAATATAAATATAAATAAAAGATGAAAGAAAATAACTTTAATAAAACCTAGGAGAATTTTATAAATCAAAAGGAAAATTGAACATTATCAAGGGTCACCCTAATAGCGTATTTATAGGCTAAGAAGATCTTAAAGATATAAGAAATATTGAAAATAAAATATCACAATAATAATCAAAAGATATATCCAAAGTACTTTCCAAAATTCAAACTTGAATTCGCTAGATAGTTTCGTCCGTTTAGCTTCCAAAAAATACTGACTGGACTGCCTTCTAGAAGTTGCTGTTGACTGGACGATCGAAATCTATCATGTCGGAAAATTACGTGTCCCAAGTCATTTCTGTGACTCCAGCCACGAATCTAAAAATAAAAAAAATGTAAAATTCACCTTTTTACTACTGGTTTTGGAAAATAAGTTCCTACACAAAAATAAGTTAAAACAAAACCAAATTAGAAATATCAAATCAACGAAGAGGACTAATTATCATAAAAATATATCCAAATTTGAACACCCGTTAATAATACATTATCGTTAGGTTTATGTTCCACATGACTTAATAAAATTTTTCGTGGGAAGCGTAAAGATTGGTCGATTTATGGTTAGTTGGAATAGGTGTATCCCCTTGACTTGTTTGATACCTTTATTATTATACGCTATTATGTTGTATGATGTTATATGTATGCATGTACATATTATGGTTACAATTATCTAGGTTATGATAGATTTTTTTATTAATGTTGCATCACTTTTAATTTGTATATTGATGTATTTTTGATTCTGCATGAGATTATATCCCTATCCCGATTCTACATGGGATTGTTTCCCCATCCTGATTCTGCATGGGATTATATCCTTGTCGTAATTTGGCATGGGATTATAACCCCATCTTGATTTTGCATGAAATTATATTCCCGTCCTGATTCTTCATGAGATTATATCCATATCTTGATTCAGCATGGGATTATATCCCCGTCTTGATTCTGCATGAGATTATATCCCCGTCTTGATTCTGCATGGGATCCTCTATAGAGGGCATCTTCCCTGTCATGTTTATGATTTCTAATGAGTTCCTTTTTGGAGGTTAACTCGGGTTCCTCTATTGAGGGTAGCGTACCCATCTGGATTACTTTTTTTTTTGTATCCATCTTCTTATGTCTATTGCTTCACATCAAAAGGTAACGTTCCTCATTCTATTTATGTATAATGAAAGGTAAGATTGTGAGAGACTCTATAAGATTTTCCAATGATAAATATATATTTTATTGATATTCGATTATCATGTTATTTGATATGTCATATTTGGATTATTTTTATATTTATATTAATAATTTTTTGTTCTTAGAAGGCATACTGAGCTATTAGCTAACTCTATTTCTGTTTACATTTTCAGTTTATCCATATGTATAACCGGTTTGAGTATCAGATGAGCAGTCTCGATTTCTAACTGTATTAGGTTAAATATTTGTTTTCTACCTCTTTTAACTATGACATGAGTTTATTTATGAATTTATTACTGGTAAGAATTTTTAAAAAGATTTATTAGAAAAAAATTTATCCCTAAACTATTTATGAGGTCAACATGACTACCCTAATTTAGTGGTACTCTTAGGCTGGATCTAGGAGGTTAAAATAATGTTTTACTTTGTTTGATAAGATAAAAAAAATAAGTGTTAAAAGTTAAAGTACTAAAATTTAATTTACTCAATTAGAATTAGAATTTTTATTTGTTATATTAATTACTTAAAACTGAATAACATATATAATTAGAATTTTTTTATAAATGTAAAATTTTAAAGATAATATAGTTTTAAAAGAAATAAAATAAATTTTATTTAATGGTTCGTAGGGGTGTAATTAAACCGAGCTTGAACGAATAAGGTTATGTTCGTGTTCATTTATTTTTTTTAAGGTGTTTGTGTTTGATTCATGTTAGTTTAAATTTTTAATATCGTGTTCATGTTCATTTATTTAATTTTGAATATATTTGTGTCAGTTTATTTATTGTTCATGAACATGTTCATTTAATGTTCGCGAACATTTTCATTTATATGTTCTTTAGCATTCATTTATATGTTCTTTAGCATTCATTTATTTGTTCATGAACGTGTTCATGAGCATGTTTGTTTAGCATTCATTTAATGTTCATTTAGTATTTTTTTTTTAGTTTTTTTTATCCTTCGTTTATATATTCAATTTTTATTTTCATTTGTAAGTGTCGACACCGTTTTTCGGCGGGGACAATCGTTTAATTGTTTAAAAAATAGTTACGATTTTTAATTTTACGAAAATGGGTGATTTTGAATAAATTTGGATTAATTTGGAAAGAGTCGCCATCGGCCTTTGGGTTAGGTAGGTCGAATACCTAAAAAACATCTTTTAAAAATAATTTTAAGAAAAATCATTTTTTAAGACAAATGTTGGTCTGCGTTTACCAAAAATTCAATTAAAACGTGTTCGGGAGTCGGTTACGCGTGGGGAAGGATTAGCACCCCCACAATGCCCAAAATTGGTACTGTATCGCTTACATATTGTCGTAAATGGTGGAAATCCTGAACCAAATATCAAGTTAAAATATGATACATTTATTAAAGCTTAATTTGTTTCGAATTATTAATTAAAAGAGAAAATTCTTTAATATGAAAAAGAATTCTCGAGATTAGCAATCCTTTTTCGGGAAAACTATTTCATCTATTTCTTATTCATAAAGAAATATTCTATCTTCGACTAACGCGTATAAAAATGAATATTGACATATGCAATAAAATGAATTAATCAAAATGCATATTCATATAAATATATTTATTTAATAAAAGAAAATAAATTTGAATTTAATTAATAAATAAGCATTTTATAATAGCCAACAAATATACACATGAATATGTAAAGTTTAGAAAGTAACATAATAGGCATACATATACAAGATTTGAAATAAACAAAACTCATACAAGAAACACAATTATCACACAAAACCTTTAAATCCTAGCATGTACTTCGAACGAATATACGTATTAACATACATAATAAGAACATAAGTGATAATTTACAAACATGAAGAATTAGAATACAAAATAATAAAGATTGAACAACCTAAGTTAATATATGAATAAATAACAATTTAATATAATTTACATTTATTCCACATAAAACATTGAAACCATAATATACAAATGAGGTTGCACACATGTACAAGTATGTAAATAGAGACACAAAGGACTAAAATTAGATCTATGAAACTTTACAGAATATAGTATAAACAAAGGAATCTAAACACTTTATAATTCAAAAGACAAACAAATATATATATATATATATATATATATATATATATATATATATATATATATATATATATATATATATATATTAACAGTAATTTAAATGGCTAAATAGTAAAACCAATAATAATTAAGGTAACAAACTAATTAATTATTATGAACTTAATAAAATCATAATTGATTAAAACATACGAGAAACTTAATCAATCAAACTCTATACCTTGTCATTGAAAAACAATCTTTTAGAAAGAAGAATGTCGTTTACAAAATAATAAAAATTGTTTATAAAATAATAAATATAATCTAAATGGTTTATATACATGTCATTGAAACATGGCATAATGAAGCTACACGTGTTTTATATGCCTACACATAATGCTTACACATAATGCAGCAAATAATATAATATGTAATCATAGCGCAGGTTATTTAGATGCACGCATAAATATTCATATATATATATATAATAGATTTATATACTTAAACAGGAAAAGAAGTGGTTAAAATATAAGGATATTTGGGAACAAACAACCAGCGTATTAAATAAATATAACCCTAAAACTAATATTTACCATATCATTAACTCAAAGCATTCCCCCGTTTCTCTGCACCACTTCTCATCTTCCCCTCTTCCCCTGTCATCTCCCTCATGCTCACAAGAGGTGCCGTTCCCCTCTTTGCTCTCTTCCTCCTATTTTTCAACATTCATCACAGAGTCGTGGATTTCAACAACTACCTCCGAACGTCGCCGCTCCGACCGACATCGAACCAGCCCGAGAAGCCCGATCAAACAAATGACACCCCTAACCTGGCTCACTCTTGGTTTTATTCTAACCCTTTTTTTATTTACTTCTATCTAAAATTATGGAATCCGATGTTGCCAACCTAACGTTTAAGGCTCAGACAGTTTCGGTGAGCTTTTATCTCCTATTTTGTTTTATTATTTGCGTTTCAATTTCATACACACGCACACAAACACTGTAAAGTAAAAATGAAATGAGAGAATACCTTTATAAATTTTGTATTACTTTAGATGAAAAGGAAGACCCCGGTTACACTGTTTATGTGGGTTTCAAAATACCCTCGTTACAAGAACAAAGCTTTCTTTTCGTGTTTCTTACTTGCTCTTTGTTACCGTTGAAAAGTCGTGCCTTCCTCTGGTTTTTGTGTTTTGCTGCCTGCTCCCCCCTCGAAGCTCCTCCAATCACTCCTTTAAATATATTTTTCCTTTAGTTTTCAATCATCACCGAATGCCATTGTCCCATTTTTTCTTTGTCTTCTTGCTTGATTTTCTTTTTTTCCTTTTGTTTTGGTGAGATGCTGATGGGATTAGGTTCGATTTGTTTGACTTTGGTGCGATTTGGTTGTTGTAGTCTGCTGAAATGGCCAACTTTGGTGATAATGACAGTATCTATAAGCATTCAGCAGTGCTCGATGGCTTGGCAGTTGCTCGTCGGCGGCTCAGCTCACTTCTGGAAGTTGAAGAATCGGTGGCGGCTCGGTTGTTGGCTGTTAGAACGTTGAAGGCAACGACTAGCTTTGGGAGATTTAGGGTGAAAGCCCTAACCTGCTTAGGATTACTGTCTTGGGCCAGTTCGGGTACTGGGCATCGGGTTTGGATCCTTTAATCGGGTCGGGTTTGCTTGTCTGGGCTTGAGTGGATTGTTGAGTTGTATTGGGCTTCTATTTGTAATCTAGGATGGGATAAGGGCCTGTAACAAAATGTAATAAAAATAAATAATTAATTAATTATAATAATAATAATCGACTCGGACAAAAAAGGTTGTCTACAGCTGCCCCTCTTTGCACATTCTTGTGTTAACAAGAATAGGGCAAAGATGAAAAAGACAACTAGTTTTTGTCCATTCTTCCTTCGTCGTTGGATTGAACAAGTTCTTCTCATTATGAACTTCTTCTCTCTCGTGGATGAGTTCTTCTCTTTATGAACTCTTCACTGAAAATGTTGAGTCACTTATTTTTGTGGTGGACTTGAAAGGAACAAGTTCTTCTCATTATGAACTTTCTCCTTTAAGATGAGTTATTCTAATTATAAACTCTTTTGGAAATGTCAATCCCTCTAACGAGGCGTCACTTATTCGAAATGTCGTGAATCGAGTGATAGGTCGAACAAGCTCTTCTCATTATGAACTTCCTCTCCCTTTTTCGGATGAGTTATTCTCATTATGAACTCTCCTTTGAAAATGTTGATGTGAAGTTGAACAAGTTCTTCTCATTATGAACTTATTCTTCCTCGTTTGATGAGTTCTTCTCATTATGAACTCTCCATTGGAAATGTTGATCCATCTCTTTTGGTGATGGACTTGAAAGGAACAAGTTCTTCTCATTATGAACTTTCTCCTTTAGGATGAGTTTTTCTCATTATGAACTATTCTGAAAATGCCAATCCCTCAAGCGAGGTATCACTGATTCGAAATGTCGTGAATTGAGTGATAGGTCGAACAAGCTCTTCTCATTATGAACTTTTTCTCCCTCTGTCGGATGAGTTCTTCTCATTATGAACTCTCTATTGGAAATGTTGATCTGTTTATCTTCTCTTTGAAAATTTTCCGACCTGCAAAAGATTATCATGTGTCAGTAATAATTGTGTTTGAAGTACCCAAAGGTATTGACCCAAAGGTTCTCGAATCTTTGTTGAGATTCATTTCATTCGATGGTGAAAAATATGGATTGTTTCTTTGCTGAAGTGGTGAAATAAAATCTTTGTTGGCTTTTTGAATTCCTGTCAGAAATTTAACACTTTATGAAAATTAATAAGAAACTTATTTTAAGAGAAGCTCTCTCGAGTGAGATAAATTTTATTTTGAAGGAAAATTGTCTCAAGGGTTTTAAGAAAAACCATCTCAAGTGAGATAAATTTTGTTTCAACTGAAAACTGTCTCAAACGAGACTGTCTCAAGGGAGACTGTCTCAAGCCAGAAGAAGTAGGTTTTAAGAAAAACCATTTCAAGGGAGACAACTTTGTTTCAAGAGAAATTGTCTCAAAAACTTGTTTCAAGAGAAATTGTCTCAAGGGAGACAAAATTCGTTTAAAGGGAAAATGTCTCAAGAGAGACAAAATTTGTTTCAAGGGAAACATTTTCAAAGTTTATGTTTCAAGAGAAACTGTCTCAAGGAGACAAAATTTGTTTCAAGGGAAACTATCTCAAGCGAGATAAAATCTCCTGTTTCGAGAAAAACCAATCTTGAGCGAGATAAAATCTTCTGTTTTAAGGAAAAACAATCTTGAATGAGAAAAAATATTTTGTTTCAAGGAAAAACAATCTTGAGTAAGATAAAATCTTTTTTTTCAAGGAAAAACAATCTTGAATGAGATAAAATCTTATGTTTCAAGGAAAAACAATCTTGAGTGAGATAAAATCTTCTGTTTCAAGGAAAAACAATCTTGAGCGAGATAAAATCTTTGTTTCAAGGAAAAACTATCTTGAGTGAGATAAAATCTTCTGTTTCAAGGAAAAACAATCTTGAACGAGATAAAATCTTCTGTATTAAATAAGATTGTCTCAAGCGAGACAAAATTTGTTTGGAAATGTTGAATCTGAATATGATTGTTCCCTCTTGTAGAGGATGTCTTGTTGTCTTTTACTCTTCGTGAAAGATCTGCATAAATGTAACTGAATGCAACTATCATGAATGAATGTTTGATGCAAAGATGCAAATTCATGTAGGTGTAATGCATGACTTTTTTATATGCAAATGATGTTCTTATGAATGCAAAAAATGTTGATGCAATCTTTATTTAACTTCAAAGTGGCCATCTCGATCTTCTTCTACTTGATCACTTCTTCCCAAAGTCTACTTAAATATTCATGTATCAACTCATAATTTCCAACTTGTATTTTTGAAGATGCATCTAATCTTCTTCTCTCTTCTTGTCGTCTTCGTTTTCTGTCTTCATTTCGGAGAAAACATTTTCTTTCTCAACTTCTTGCTATGATCAGAAATATGACTGTGTTGCCCTATTTTCAGAGACTATGCGTATGACTATGCCAAACTCCGTAAAGATCAAAGGGAGAGTTGTGTCAATTCTGATTTGGCTCTTGAAACTCGACATCAGGAAGACCTATCCAAATTTTATATCACCGCATCTAATCAAACATCAAATGAGGCTCGTTTTTAACAACAACCCATTTTTCAGCCTTAGTCGATACTACTAGTCTCTTACTGTTAAGCTTTTATCACCTCTTTCGTGGAAAGAAATCTTCATCATATCTCACTTCTAACCTTGGGGTTGAAAAAGACAAACTTCATCTTGAGTCCACAAATAGAAACACCATATGATTGCAACATTGGTTCAGCACCATAATCACTGGTTCGTAAAGCATTTGACAATAAATTCATCATTTCCTGTAGCTTCTACTCAGATTTCTTAATTAGTGATGCTCTTTGCATAATGTTCATAGCTTTTGTAGGACATCACAAGAATGCTTAAGGACAAAACTCAATGGGAATATAAGTGGGACACTTTGGTTTGCCAACATCGAATTACCAGAATAATGTAACTGTATGATGACCAAAGTGGTTATGTATAGTCAGCTCCACTATCATTGTTTCACCATTTTCATTCTTTATACCTTTTTGTCTCATTGGAAATATTTTCTCAAATCAATGATCTTGACACATGATGATATGGGCCTTCAGCATGCCCCCCAACATTTGTGGATACGAACATTCAAAATGCATTCAAAATTGTTTCTTGCTGATATGAGCCTTCAAAATACCTCAATATGAGCTTTCAAAATGCCACACATGGATCATTTCTTTCTAAAACGGGCCTTCAAAATGCCTCATTATTTTATTTATGGTTGAAATGGACATTCAAAATATTCCAACATTCTCATGCTGGTGTGAGCCTTCAAGATGCCCCAAATGGATTACTTCTATCTTTTTCATGTTGATGTGAGCCTTCAAGATACCCACATGGATAATATGGCCCTTCAAAAATACTTCCAACCTTCAAGTCAAAAGGTTCATTCTCAATGTCCATTGAATTTGAACCTCATGATTCCCACGAGGTACAACTTTTATAATGCCCCATTTGTGGATCATTATGGCTCTATTTGTGCTCAAATTTGTTTATCTTGAATGCTCTCATTCTGGTGTTACTAAACAACAATGTTGTCAAATAACCTGAGGGAATGTCTTCATGTTATCACAAACTTAAGAAGCGATCAATCCTTCTGAAATAATGTTTGAGATATGTGCATATTCTGAATAAGGTCGCATTCTTTCCTTTTTGCTACATACTGGGATATATGCCCCTTTTGAATGAGACAATCATCCTCTTCTTATCAAATTATTGATAATGTCACAAGAGAGTGTTACAAGTTCTCTCCTTCAACCCTCCTAATCTTCCAGACCACTTGCTTTCAAGAATGTAAAGTGTTTCATCATTTTGGCATTGCTCATCCTTTTTCTCAAATAGAGGCATGACATGCATCAACTTGCTTCAAGGACTTTCCTCATTTGAGACTATCTTGTTTGAAAATATTTTTGCTCCTTTTTTATCAAATAATGAAAGAATTTTGTAAATTGTTGCCTTTTATAGATTCACAATTGAATTAAACGTTAAAACATGAAATTAATGAATATCAAATAAATCAACTACTTTTTTTAAATTATTCAAAAATTATAGTCCTATGGAAAATGTCAAAATTATTGACTAATGTAAGGTGTAGGTTGATTCTGGTAAAGTAGGGTTCAGGTTGGTCCAGCACATATGTCTCTTTGAACTTTCACTAACTTGAAGAAATTATTGTTATACTCATCTCATAGAGATAGTTCTTGATTCCAGAATCTCAGAAACATCTTTAGGATGCATGGTTCTTCATCAAGAGCTTAAGATCGTCTCTTACGTCGTTCCTTTCAATATTCAAGCCGCCTTTCCAAGTTTTCAACTCAAATTATCCTATGGTTTCAATACATTGTTCAAAATTTATATCTTGAACCCCCTTTTATAATATCATACATTAAAGATTTTAAAAACCAATTTTTGTAAATAAAAAAATCAATCCTGAGAGGCGGAATAAAATCTGAAGATAGTCTCTTTTACTTAGAAATCCATGTATGATTAGAACGGACTTTTCAGGGGCGTAAAGTAGGCCAGGGCTCATGGTTATGAAAGAAAATGATAAAAAGGCCCAAACAAGTGTTTAAGGGTAATTGAACCAAGCATCAACTCATTATGATGCCTTCAATCTTGCCTTCCTTTACTTGGATCTGCTTTATTACTCGTCTTTCATCATTTCTTTTTTCTGAGTCCCACTAGACTACCTATTTTTTTGGGTTCATTTCCATTTTCTTATATCTCCAATATTTCTTTCGCTTCTTGTTGAATATGAATATTTGAACTGATTACACTTGATCAACTTTGTAACTTGAGGTTCAATGAATCATCCATTTTAATTCAATTTCTTTTATTTTCTTTTCTTTTTTCTTTTCTTTTTTTCTTCTCTTTTTTTCTTTCTTTTTTTTTCTTCTGATGGATGAGTATAAGACTTTAATCACTTTGAGTACCTCTTTTTACTCTTGCATTTGTTATTCTTGATTGGATTTGATATTCAAGCACCTCATATTTGACCTGCCTTGTAGTTCAAAACTCTCATTACTTCATGGAGATTAGTTTTCAACTTAATTAACGATCTTTATTCCTGTGAACAGATATCCTTCACCTTTCCCCTCAATGTGAGGGTGATCCTTGGTTAGGATTGAATCAGAAGAAAAATCATTCAGGCTCAAATGGGGATAACAAATGATATATTTTACTTTTTTGAAGGAATAAATGAAAGAAGGTCGTTCATCATTTTATACACAAAAATCTATGTAAAAAGAGGTATCCCGATGGGGATGAATATTCAGGATTAACTTTTATTTACATGAAAATAATATAATTAATGCATGATATAATTATTTAAATCAATCCCTCTTTTTTTCTTTTTTCTATTTTTTTTCTTCTTCTTACTTCGAGCCTGCCCTAATTACTCAAAATTCTCTTTAACAAGTTGGTCTATGATGCCCCGTCTTGTTTCTTCTTACAAGAAGATTCACGGATAATTGAAAGTTTGGTTCTTTTGAGGTCTATTAATTTCACCAGTGTGATGGTTTTGTATCTGGAAGGACAAATGTGTGACTTTTAAAGTCGTGTATATAGTGGAATGTTATAAACCAATCAACTCTACCCAAGAAAGTAAACATCTGGATTTGGTGTCTTAAAAATATGTAGAGACATTACTTCAGATCCTCAGATAAATGTAGGGTCAAGATTTGGTAAGGGTAAAAAAATAGATCAAGTAATTGTATTTCTGGCATGGTATGAGATATGAAAGGTTTAATTTTACCACTTGTCAAAGATATACGATTCTTGAGAAAATAAAAGAATATTTGATTTTCTTGATACTCAAAAACTTCAAGATTAAAATTTGATTCTTTGCTCATAACCATAAAAGCAATACAAATTTATTTATTAAACAAAAAGCAGAGAAAGGAACAAAAACATGTTCAAACAAGATGCTGAAAATAAAATGCAACTGTAGTAGATAACAACTTCCACTTATTTATCTAACTGTCCCATTACTCTTAGAATGTTGGGTGTGTGATCGAATCAAGATCTTTATCCTCATTTTCTCCCCATTTCACGACCATTTCACTTGCCATAACTCTTTTCGATGTACCCTTAGATGCATAAATTTTTGCTTCCTCCTGAGCAGCTTCTTCATAAAATCCCAATTTCTTGTTATTCATCAGTTTTTCCTTCCCTGATTGGAAATTAGGCCCAAATTTAGATCCGAAACGATTTTCCTTGGTGATGATGGTTTTGGCTGGATTCTGAACACATATTGCAGATGTGATTGGCGTAACATTCGTCAAACCTCCTAAACTGCCCAAAACCTCACTTGCCTTCAGAAAATCTGATATAGGTGTTTGAGATGTCTTCAAGGCTGTATATGCCTCATTCATTCTTAAACCCACGGGCCAGTCTCGTATTACATCCATGGAAGCTCTTTTGCTTTGATTTCCTTTCTCATTCTCTTGTGCCCTGTGTTCTTCATAGGAATTGACTGTATTAATATCCATTGAAGCAACAACCCCTTTCTCTTTTACTTTACACCTTTGAATTTCTTGCTCTAAATGATCCTCAAAGTTGCTAGGGACCTTAAATAAATAATTTGGGGTTTTGTTCTAGTTCTTCCAAGGAATCACCTTATAGGTCCACTTTTCATTTGGGGGCCACTGTGGCTGGACACATCCTGGTGTAACCAATCCTGCTATGAGCTTTTTCTTCTCATGCAATCCCCCTGACGAGAGAGTATTTGGTGATGGCTTTATAGATAGAACTTGATTGTCTTGAATGGAGGATTGTAAAGGGTTAGAACCTCTAATCATGAGAGATAGATCATTCTTAGATTTCTTAATCATCATTTGATCATCATCTACACCCCTCTTCTTTGAGTATGACTCAACTTTCCCAAGGGAAATTTTATCTCTTGTTAGCTCTTCATTCATTGTGGGCCCAGTGGAACCTTCTACAATCACAGTTTCAACACTAACATTCATAGTCTCATCCAAAACGGGATCCTCTAGTGGCTCTTCATCATGAATCATAACATTCACCATGTCCATCAATTTGGTTATTTGATCCATTGACTCATCTTGAAACTTCTTTGCTTGATCATTCATTTCTTGTTGAGTCTTGATAAGTTGCTCATGAAGTTTCTCAATTCTACCAACCCTTGCTAAAATCTCATTCATGGTTCTTATCATTCTCTAGGAAGACCAAGTTAACTCCAATTTGAATTCGAAAATTCTATCATGAAATCCTCCATGAATTATTCCCATATTTTCATAATTTAATGCATGTAAAATAGTTTGAAACAAAATCCAAATGCATGATGTAAGATTGAAACTATAAATATAACTATGCAAAGATACAAATGCAAAAAATGAAAATGTAAATACAAACGTAAAAATGAAAAGATGAGAATGCAAATGCAAATGCAAAAGGTATCGATTTCCAAAAGTAATCATTCTTAGAAAGAGTTCCATTCTTCCAAAAGAACTTTTATCTTTACAAGAAAGATTAATCTATGAATGTGGTTTGGCCTTTTTATTTAGCTTCATGATCTCAGTCATGACCCCAATAACTTTCTCCTTTTTTCATAAATAATTCTGAATCCAAACGGTGAGTACTTAAGTTCAACTTCTGAATCACCTTCCCTCCAATCTATGGAAATCATTTAAGAATCAAAAAGTCTCTGCCCAGATAGCCAGTGCAAGACTTATACCTTTCTCCAATCTATCAAAGAAATCTGCAACAACACTTTCCACATGGAACAAAGTCTTTAGAAATATCACTAAACCATACATAGCAAGAGCGAATATGTCAAATATTTTATCTTCATCTATATGCTCGAGTATCACCTTATTAAGATAATGCCAATGAAATCATTCACTTTCTCTTTTTTGTTGAATGTTGTACTATCCAATTTTTACCTGTACCAGTAATCTTTATCATTTTATTCTTAAAGGATTGAACTTTCAGAGGTCTGGAATAAACTTTATCCACCTGGATGTTTTTGAAATTAAACAGAGATGTATAATCCTCGATTGTTAGTGTCAAATCCTGTCTGTTAAAAGTGAAATAGTTGTACGCAAGGTTCCAGAATCGGACAAGAGCTTTGAACAATGGTTTTTCTATCTTTACATAAAAGAACTTAGCTATGTCACCATATTTCTTGTAAAACCTCTCTTTGGTAGTCGTTCTCCAACTTTCCCAAATCTCTGTCAATTCTCGTAAATCGTTCTGCTTGATATTAACATTGACGTCCGTGGATAGCTGTGATACATAACCTTCATGCAAATTGTCTCCTTCTACTTTTTGCATTTCCTCCGACCAAGCTCGTACAGCCGGATTGAGTTCTTCCTTGTTATGAAAACTTTTTTCCATTGCAATGATCGCTCTTCTAATCTGATAATTACTTGGTTAATCAATACCTTTCTTTTATTCATGATGATTAAGCAAAAATGCCAATGCAAGCAAACAAAATAAATTAGAATTACAAACAAAAGAGGAAAAAATGAATTAGTAATAGCAAGATAATCAATAGAATTAAAAGATGTTATCTATAAATAAATATAACACCTACACAATCATGATATCTATCCAAGCATGTTTTAAATAGATAACAATCATACCCGGACATGCTTTCTACCTCAAAAATGATTATTTTCAATGAAATGATCCTAACCGCATGATATCTAGTTCGCATGCATTTATAGCAAAAAGAAATATTCTGAAACGCTTCTCCTTTGTGTACACTTAATTTGGGTACCTACTGATGGTCAAAGGTTCGATATGTCTATACCTATGGTAACAATTCTACGATTCAATATATGCATGGTTTTGGCTATAACTGGAAAAAGGTACTCGAATTGTCCTTAATGTTGGTGCCCCATTGGGCTACCAAACCCTCAATCCTGGCCCACTACAGGCTCGTACGGATCGAGTTCAATTTGAGAGGATACATTTCCTTATGTCCATGTGGAGAAACAATTTATCTCACGTAGACATAAGGTATACGAACCCCAAAGATTACTTGCTAAAACCCGTGCGGAGAAACAGATTATCTCACGTAGGTTAAGCTTTCATCTCAACTTAAAAGGGACAAAGCTCGTAAGTGAGCTTATGGTATGCAAATGATGGTGATATTTGTGAGGAGGAACATTCAGCCCTTTGACTCAAGAGGAAAACGAAACTACTCGACAAAACTTTGGAAAAATCTAAAAACAAAGATAAAAATGTTAGTAAGACAATAATAAAATGAAGCAATTAAAAACTTCAATAAACCATAAGTTAACTAAAGACTTGAACTCATAATTTCTACCAAACGACAATGTGTAAGCGACTTATAGACTGACTCTCTAAGACATGTCCCCAGCAGAGTCGCCAAGCTGTCGACATCGTTTTTCTGCGGGGACAATCGTTTAATTGTTTAAAAAATAGTTACGATTTTTAATTTTGGGAAAATTGGTGATTTTGAATAAATTTGGATTATTTTGGAAAGAATCGCCATCGGCCTTTGGGTTAGGTAGGTCGAATACCTAAAAACATCTTTTAAAAATAATTTTAAGAAAAATCATTTTTAAGACAAAAGTTGGTATGCGTTTACCAAAAATTCGATTAAAACGGGTTCGGGAGTCGGTTACGCGTGGGGAAGGATTAACACCCACACAACGCCCAAAATTGGTAATGTATCGCTTACATATTGTCGTAAAATGGTGGAAATCCTGAACCAAATATCAAGTTAAAATATGATACATTTATTAAAGCTTAATTTGTTTTGAATTATTAATTAAAAGAGAAAATTCTTTAATATGAAAAGAAATCTCGACATTAGAAATCCTTTGTCGGGAAAACTATTTCATCTATTTCTTATTCATAAAGAAATATTCTATCTTCGACTAACGAGTATAAAAATGAATATTGACATTTGCAATAAAATGAATTAATCAAAATGCATATTCATATAAATATATTTAATTAATAAAAGAAAATAAATTCGAATTTAATTAATAAATAAGCATTTTATAATAGCCAACAAATATACACATGAATATGTAAAGTTTAGAAAGTAACATAATACGCATACATATACATGATTTGAAATAAACAAAACTCATACAAGAAACACAATTATCACACAAAACCTTTAAATCCTAGCATGTACTTCGAACGAATAAACGTATTAACGTACATAATAAGAACATAAGTGATAATTTACAAACATGAAGAATTAGAATACAAAATAATAAAGATTGAACAACCTAAGTTAATATATGAATAAATAACAATTTAATATAATTTACATTTATTCCACATAAAACATTGAAACCATAATATACAAATGAGGTTGCACACATGTACAAGTATGTAAATAGAGATACAAAGGACTAAAATTAGATCTATGAAACTTTACAGATTATAGTATAAACAAAGGAATCTAAACACTTTATAATTCAAAAGACAAACAAATATATATATATATATATATATATATATTAACAGTAATTTAAATGGCTAAATAGTAAAACCAATAATAATTAAGGTAACAAACTAATTAATTATTATGAACTTAATAAAATCATAATTGATTAAAACATACGAGAAACTTAATCAATCAAACTCTATACCTTGTAATTGAAAAACAATCTTTTAGAAAAAAGATAGACGTTTACAAAATAATAAAAATTGTTTATAAAATAATAAATATATTCTAAATGGTTTATATACATGTCATTGAAACATGGCATAATGAAGCTACACGTGTTTTATATGCCTACACATAACGCTTACACATAATGCAGCAAATAATATAATATGTAATCATAGCGCAGGTTATTTATATGCACGCATAAATATTCATATATATATATATATATATATATATATATAATAGATTTATATACTTAAACAGGAAAAGAAGTGGTTAAAATATAAGGATATTTGGGGACAAACAACCAGCGTATTAAATAAATATAACCCTAAAACTAATATTTACCATATCATTAACTCAAAGCATTCCCCTTTTTCTCTGCACCACTTCCCCTCTTCCCCTCTTCCCCTGTCATCTCCCTCACACTCACAAGAGGTTCCGTTCCCCTCTTTGCTCTCTTCCTCCTATTTTTCAACATTCATCACAGAGTCGTGGATTTCAACAACTACCTCCTAACGCCATCGCTCCGACCGACATCGAACCAGCCCGAGAAGCCCGATCAAACAACCTTAAACGACATGACACCCCTAACCTGGCTCACTCTTGGTTTTATTCTAGCCCTTTCTTTTTTATTTACCTCTATCTAAAACTATGGAATCCGACGCTGCCAACCTAACGCTTAAGGCTCAGACAATTTCGGTGAGCTTTTATCTCCTATTTTGTTTTATTATTTGCGTTTCAATTCCATACACACGCACACAAGCACTGTAAAGTAAAAAATAAAATGAGAGAATACCTTGATAAATTTTGTATTGCTTTAGATGAAAACGGGGAAGACCCCAGTTACACTATTTATGTGGGTTTCACAATACCCTCGTTATAAGAACAAAGCTTTCTTTTCGTGTTTCTTACTTGCTCTTTGTTACCGTTGAAAAGTCGTGCCTTCCTCTGGTTTTTGTGTTTTGCTGCTTGCCCCCCCCCCCCTCGAAGCTCCTCCAATCACTCCTTTAAATATATTTTTTCCTTTTGTTTTCAATCATCACCGAATTCCATTGTCCCATTTTTTCTTTGTCTTCTTGCTTGATTTTCTTTTTTCCTTTTGCTTTGGTGAGATGCTGATGGGATTAGGTTCGATTTGTTTGACTTTGGTGCTATTTGGTTGTTGTAGTATGCTGAAATGGCCAACTTTGGTGACAATGACAATATCTAGAAGCATTTAGCAGTGCTCGATGGCTTGGCAGCTGCTCGTCGGCGGCTCAGCTCACTTCTAGATGTCGAAGAATCAGTGGCGGCGTGGCTGTTGGCTGTTAGAACGTTGATGGTGGCGGCTAGCTTTGGCAGATTTAGGGTGAAAGCCCTAACCTGCTTAGGATTACTGTCTTGGGCCAGTTCGGGTACTGGGCATCGGGTTTGGATCCTTTAATCGGGTCGGGTTTGCTTGTCTGGGCTTGAGTGGATTGTTGAGTTGTATTGGGCTTCTATTTGTAATCTGGGCTGGGATAAGGGCCTGTAACAAAATGTAATAAAAATAATTAATAATAATAATAATAATAATAATAATCGACTCGGACAAAAATGGGTGTCTACAGTAAGCTATGGAAATATGATCAAATTGCGCCATTGGTGCTTAAACTCCTTAAAATCGATAATTTAAAATGTAACTTTTATCATCTGTTCTATTTAATCCTTATCTTCTATTCTATTTAATCCTTATATTCACCAATATTTAAATTGTAAAAAAAAAATAAAAGGAAAAGGAAAATCTGGTACATGAGTTTGTTCATGAACATAAACGAACAAGTTGATAATCGATCTTGTTTGTGAACATAAATGAACCGAACAAACCTCTATTCGTGTTCGTTCGTTGTTCGTTTATTAAATGAACATAATTTTTTTCATGTTCATTTATTTATCTTAACAGAAGAACATAAACGAACTTTATATGAACAGTTCACGAACAATTCATCGAACACTTTGCTCATTTACACCCTTAATGATCTGCTTGTTTTATTGAAAATATTTTCTAGAAAATATTTTTTTAAATTAATTATATTTTTAGAGGATGTTGTGTAAACCATTTTTTACTTGGTTGATAATTTTTTTAGAAATTAATTATTACAAATATCAAATACAATAAATAACGTTATTTATTATTTAAAAATTGAAATATTTTTAAAATATTCAATGATTTAATCAATATTATTATTAGAATATTATTTCTATAATTTTAGAACTAAAAATATTAACATTATTATATTCTATTGAGGCATGAACCGAGTGACCTAAGTGGTAAAAAAATTGTTGTTATTCCTTGAGGTCACAGGTTTGAGCACTAGGAATGCAAGGGGGTGAGAGGTTCAATGTTAAATAGTTGAGAGTTATATTTGAACAAAAACTACCTTGTATATATCCCCGAGTAATAAAAAATTCTATTGACATAAAAATTTATAAATTTATATTAATTATTTATTAAATTAAGAATATTATATTATATTTTTAAATAATTTATTTTAAATATCTTTATTATAATATTAAATTCACTATTATAGTAATATTATAAAATAAATGATAGTATTCATTAATAACAATTCAATAATGTTATTTTTATAAAACAAATAAATAGTATATATTTTTTTAATAGTTTATTATATATTATTAAAGTCTACATAAATGATAACTAAAGTTTGAGTAAGTTTTCATTTTTCTCGTTGAACTTTCTAAAATTACAAATCAGTCACTAACATTATCGATTTATACTAAAATGGCAACTCGATGTTAATAGCCATTAACTTCCGTGACGAAAAGATGAGTTGGATTGTTAAATGCATACTAGGCTTTTTGACAACTTGCCTGTCACGTTGACTAGCCCATAATTGATGGAACTCGTTGACCTTTCACGAAAGTTGATGCTTCTTCTCATTCCCCTTCTTCTTTCCCATATCATGGCTCAGTTCCAATTCCAAACCGATAAACCTAGTTATCTTAACCACAATCCTCAACTGACCAATCATACGGCTAGATTTATTAGCCCTATCTGATTTTGATAAAATAAATGAATTCACCAACGAAATCGATCAATCTTAATCAAGGTGTTAGGAAACGTCATTGGGGGAAACGGGTCGTTGAGATCTAACTATTCATATCCCATTTCGAACAATGTTGTTTGTTACCAAATAAGAAATGGAGGGACGAAGACCATGCTACTTATGTACTTTCAATGTTCGATCATATTTAGATAAGTTTTCTATTGTAAGTATATTTATTATCTGAAATATTTTCTATAACTAATGAGTGAAGTCAGTTGACAGATCTTTCTTACTTTCTTTGTAACTTATGTTGGGTGACATTGTTATTTCTATTGAGACAGTTGTAAGGTAAGTAATTTAAACTTTTTCCATTTCTTTCTTAGGACATCAAAGTCATCATAAGCTATAGATAAGATGGGTAGCTAATCAATAATTTTCATTTCTTTAGAAGATAACAAACACCATGCACTTAAAAAGTTATTCTAGAGATTTATATAGTTTACGTGAAATGCTAAAAAATAAAAATTTGTTTGAAATGGACAATGGACATATCATGGAAGTTTTTATATCGATTCAGATTCCAAAAATATTAGTATCACTAGAATACTTACTGCGAAGGTGAATACAACTTTTTATCCACTCCAACAACGTCATGAGTGTATTTTGATGAGAGGGATATGGTGTTGGGACCATTGATATTGAATCCTATTCACAATTGCAAGCTACCATGTTTGAATTGGGGGATTCCAGCAATTAAATTATCTTCAAAATTTCAAATCACCTCTTACTTTATAGTTCGCTTTATCGTAAGTCAAGGCTACCTCCTTGGTCGTTTTGAAAGTGCCTCACTAGAGATGGGCCCGATTCATTGGTAGTCGAATCTCTATGACCTATTTCCCCAGTGAAGTTGCCTAACACCTCAGTAAAACTTGGTCGGTTTTGTCGGTGAACCCATCTATTTCATCAGAATTGGATTGGGGATAATAAACATAGCTATATGGATGATGGGTTGAGTATTTTGGTTAGAGTGGCTAGGTTAGTTTGATTAGAATCGGAAATGAGCCGAGATCTGGGAATAAGAAAGGGAATGAAAAGAATAAGCAATTTTCATAAAACGTTAATGACTTTCATCAACTAGGGATTGGTCAACGTGCTAGGTGTAACATCCTTAACCCATATACGAACTCAAATACGAGTTAAAGAAGTCACACTGACGTTTTATAATAATTCCTACCTGAAAACCTGTAAAATTTTATTTCTTTCGAAAACGTCAAATTTACTTTAATCACTAAAATATTTAATTGAGAAAAAAATAAAAAAGAAATATTTTTTCATTCATTTCAAACCTGATTTTAGGAAATAATGTAGCTATTCAATATTGTTTCATATAACGTTTAAAGCTGCCTGAAATAAGCATACTGTAAAATCCATACTGATAACATTTTAACATAACTTAGTAGACTACTATTCATGCATCTACAATTTATTATACCTAGTAGTGTCCATTTTTAGTCTGTATATTTGATAGTTTACGATCTAATTTATAACTATCATATCAGAGCAGTATAATACTGATACAATATACATGCCAACTAGAAAAGTCAAAACAATATAAAATAACAAACTGACACTGGAGAGCTTATATGATTTTCTAAAGTGATGCCAAACCACGCTCGTTACTCTGATCCATTTCCTTTACCTACGCTTGAAACAACCACATGCTAAGTTTCTACTTAGTGAGGCATATAAACTAAGGTAAGACATTTTAAATTATGAAAAGATCATAAATAACTTGAGTGCCACTACCATCGTATAAAAATATATAAAACTGACAATTCAAACCTTTTTCTTTTTAATGAAATTGAACCTAAAAGTTCATTACTTAGCACAAGTATAAGCATATAATGCCAAATCTGAATACTCAGTAAACAATAGTTTTCTTTCAGCTCATATTACATAGGAAGAAACCTGAAAAATCATTCTTTAGCACATGTATAAGCATATAGTGCCAAATCTGATTACTCATTAAACAATATTTTTCTTTCGACTCATATCACATATATAAACACTTTATTACATAAAAAACATGTCATGCCAAAAATCATTATCTCATGATTTTATAAAAATCTTGGTAATCAATATTAGTCACAATAACCATTTCTCTTCCATTGAATCACATTTCATTTTTGTAACCCAATGTATATTTTAAGAGAATGCAAGGTATGTGAGTCAGACATATGTGCGCACTGAGCACTTCAAGGTGCTATCACCAGAATTAGAATATGCACTACAAGTGCAGTCATATCATTTGCACCAACGGTGCAATATAGATTGTACAATGTACTATATATGAATCAAACTTTACTCAACTTCATGGCATGCCATGTGTACCTATGACTCTCCATGCAACATTCAGTAGACTTTCAGATAATATTATATCCATTTATTAATCAAGCATTTTAAATCAGAATCATTTTCATCTCATCAATATAAAATTCATAACTTGGGCAGTTCATACCCGAAATCATCCATAATTTAAAATACAAACATTAGATAAAATACTTTGGGCTATTCATGCCCTAAAATTATTAATAAAACCTTTATATAAACATTATGGAAATAACCCATAATCAGAATTAAATCATACATTAAAAATAAATCATATGAGGTTGACTTATTGCAAGTCTTACCCAATCAGAATAATTAAATAAATAAATTGCATTCACTTGGAAACGCCTCACTAGTGAACCTTTTGCTCTCGTACTTGATCTTTTCTTTCAACTCAATTTGATCACAATATTTATCACAATCTTGACAAAATCATAAACAAACACAATATTTAAAACATATGTTAGTATTGTACTAATATAATCCAAATCTATTACTAAAATCCACAAATTATGTTCAATACTTGTTAGATATAAAATCACTTTACTATTCAATAACAACTTCAACATTTCCAAAATAAATTCTCAAATTCTTTATATTATAATCTTTATCATTAATCCACTTAAGTTTCATAAACTTTACATTTTAACTTGAACTTATGAATTCTTTTAGAATTCATCCAAACTTTTTCAGTTAATTCAAAATGATCCTACACCATTTTTGTTCAATTCAAATCAATTATTAAAATTTTCAGCATTGAACTAACATATTCAATCGAGTACTTCAACTTTTAGAAATTTTCAATTAAATCATAAACTTCTTAACCTATTCGAATTAGCCACTAAAATTTCCCAAACTTGCGAATTTGATCCAAAGCAATATTCAAACTTAAAATTCAGCATCCAAATATTAGGTTCCAGCATTGAACATTAAGAATTGCACTTTTACCCATCAATGTCCTATAATTCCAAAAACTTTCAAAATGGTCCTTTTACTATCAAAATGTTCGAAATTAATCCAAATCAAATTCCAAAGCATGTAGAATTCATCTAATATCAGTTATAGACTATATAAATTTTTTTGAATAATTTCTCTTATTTTTCTTCATATGACCGATCCTACTTAGTTCAATAGGGCTTGATTTTCATTCAATTTCAAGCATGAATTCAACTTCATATGATCAAATTCATGCTATTCTAATCATCCTAACATCAAGTTCAATCCAAATTTAATCAATCTCCATAAAGCCTAACCATGGATGAAATTTTTATATTCATTTCTAGTAAATTTAATTCATCGCAAAAGCTTGGAAATTAATCCACAACACTAATAACATGAAAATCAAGTTTTAAATCACCAAAATCCAACTTGTTCTTGATCCACTCAAATCATAAAATTCATCATCCAAACATGTTTTCATGAACTATTTATACCAAATGATAGAGAAATTCAAGTATATTAATTATCTATCTAACAGCTTCACCCAAAAATAAATTGAATAAGTCATAAGGTCAAAATAAAAAAACTTCCCTTACCTACTATGGAGGTCATGGATGAAAAAAGGATAATAGGCTGAAATTTATTGATTTTTCCTTCAATTATGGCTTGATACACAAGGCTTTATCATATTATAAATGAAATTAAAATATTTAAATCTAGTTTACCATTTTGCCATTAATGAAACTCGATAACTACAACTTTGCCACTCCATGAAATCATCCCTTACCAATTATTATCCATAAAAAAATCATATTCATATTTATTTTTCATATTTTCCCTTACACTTTTGCAAAATTTCAATTTAGTTGCTTAAATTCACTATTCCACTTTAGCATGCAAATTCCATCAAATTCCACGGATCCACATAAACTTTCACTGATTAAAAAATCAAAATAATATTTCTAACCTCAAACTACCTTCCTTCAATTTTTTAAAACTTTCTATTTGATCCGGTTATCAGAATATTTTACCAAATTTATCGCTTAATAACTTCTTACACAAATTTTGGATCGAAATCTAAATTCAATAGAGAATCCATTATTAAGTAATAACTATTTTTTTATGAAATAAAATAATTTTTGAGAAAATTACCACTTTGGTC
This sequence comes from Hibiscus syriacus, assembly GCF_006381635.1. Lineage (NCBI taxonomy): Eukaryota > Viridiplantae > Streptophyta > Magnoliopsida > Malvales > Malvaceae > Hibiscus > Hibiscus syriacus. Next base: position 1,917,423 of record NW_024062924.1, on the reverse strand, counting down.
CTTAAAGTTTTCCAAAATTATAGTTTAGTCACCAAATTTCTCAATTTCGATTTAACATGGAAAATCAACTTTAGTTCCACAAATTCATGTTAAATTTAATCATTTTTGTTATTGAAATAATATTTCCTACCTTAATTTATCGTTCTTTAGAATTTATCAAAGTTTATACTTTAGCCACAATACTTTCAAAACATACATTTTGGTCACTATCCAAAATTTTGGGTATTACACTTGGTAATTCGATAATGGGCCAGGTGTTCTATCCAATTTTTCTTTCTTGTATCAATGTTAATATCTATTAATTTAGAGTTATAATTTTGTTATAAATCGATAACGTTAGTGACCAATTCGTAAATTTTGAAAATGAAAATGAAAACTTACTAGAACTTTAGTGACCATTCACATAGTTTACACATTATTAAAATAAGAATATAACATCATATGTTATTATAATATGATTGAATATATTATTTTCAAATTAAAATAATATAATATTATATTATTAAAAATATTCATAATTATATTTTAAATAGTGTAATAAATAATATTTTATTAAAATAATACTAAAATATTATGTTAATAATTAAACAAATTAAATAATATTATTTTGATTATTTATACTTTGAAGTGAAAAGTTCAAAAATGACTTGTGAAAAATTAGATCATAAGTCATTTTCCGAAAAACACAAATAAAGATTTTTTTGATCGACGAATAAATATATTGAAATCGATAGACTCTTGGATGCATGTCTCATTAAAAACTCCTCTAACATAAGTAGGGGAAAAGAATATAGCACCAAGGACAAAAAGAAAAACAAAAGCCAACAACATGTTCAACCAAACATCCATATGACCAAGATTTGACAAAAAAATATATGACAATAGTAGGAATTGAACAAAATGTAAACATAACCGAGAGAATAGGCCCAAAATTACTAATACACAAATAAAGAAATCCAAATTGTCACCACCAACCTTTGAAAATTTCTAGTCTTGAGACTCCACTCAACATCATACGTCCTGCCAATGACCTACCATCAAGCGAGCAATGACAAAATGAAATATCCTTTATTTGATCGGTACTGTAGTCAATTTCACAGAGGGTTTGTCATGCATTCATTAACCTTAAACTAGGACATGATAACCAATTATGTACTAAATGAGATTGGAAAGGCACAAAAAGACTTGGCCCATTATTCCAACCAACCTCAACAAAGATATCACATGCTAATTTAATTCCATATAAAACTGCACTCATGACATTAGCAACTTCTACAGACCCCGAAAATAAAACTTTAATTTCTCTCGATTGTATCCGGCATACACCACCCATCCTAGCGAATCCTCTTAACAAAACTCCATTGTTTTTTTGCCAACCAAACACTAGAAAACGAGAAAAATATTTTTCTAAAAATGTTTTACATGGAACACACAAACCTTAATATTCTAAAAAGTTTAGAGCGATGACTTTTCTTTATAAATTATAGGATCTCTTTGCTTGTGATGATAGGTTTTTTGGATGAACGAAGCACCGCCTCCGATATCGATGAGGTTGGGGATTCACATGCTACTTATCCTTGAATGGTCGAGCTCACCATTATTGACGGAGAGCATGAGATTGCTGAAAAAGGTGAAAATGGTCTTAATCAGGTGGATGGATCTCATTACATGGAGGACATGGTTTCAATTATTATAGGAGATGTAATAACGGGTGATAGGGGGATGACAGTGATGGAGATACTATCCCATAACATAATAGGTTACCTTTTTCGTACAATTCAACGTTAATGGGTAAATCAGTAAATGGCAAAACATCACTTTAGATATTGAGGACGATGATGTGGTCATGAGGATAGGGATATAGTGATAGATCAAAGTCGTTCTTACTCAATAATCTAATTCTCAACCCGAATTCAAGGTGTGTGTAATACTCCAAATTTTGGTTAGTGACCAAAATATAAGTTCTAAAAGTTTAGTGGCCAAAGTATAAAATTGGGAAAAGTTTAAGGATCTAAGTAGTAATTTTCCCAAAATAATTTGTATTCCATAAATAGATAGTTTACTCTTGAGAGTGGGGTTTTATTGAAATCAATTTCTTGATCCATAATTTATGTTGAAAACTAGAAAGGGCTAAAGTCCGGTAAAAAATCGGTAAATCGGATCAAATAGAAATTTTGAGAAAAAATTAAGGATGATAAATTATGCTTAAAAAATTATTTATACATGTTAAAATGATGGAAAATAATATAAACCATTGGATTTAAGGATTTAATTCCATATTAAATTTGGACAGTTAGATTAAAGTGGCAAGATTGTAATTTTTGGAAAGTTGCATGGGCAAAATGGTAAAGGATGAAATAATTTGTTCATCTTTGACTTTTTTAAGATGATAAGGATGTTGTGGCTTTGTTTTATGGTAAATATGAAGTTTCATTAAGGGTAAAATGGTCTTTTCCCAATTAAATGAATTTAGCATTCATTTAAGCTTAAATAAGGCTAAATTAACATGAAATTAGTTTAGAAATTTATTGAAACTTATCCTATTTTTCAGATCCAAGCTGTGAATTTCATCGTAAGGTAAGAAAAATTTTCTTTTTGATTTTTGAGCAATTTCATTTGGATTTTGGATCAAGCCATGAAATAGAAAATTATTTTATTCGAAAAATGATATCACTTGGTATCATTTAGGCATGATAATCTTGCTTGTGTTCAAAGATCCCAAATTCAAGGTTTAGTTTTCACATTAAGGTTTATGAAATTGATGAAGGATTATGATGTTTTCGAGGTTGTAGAATCATATACAAGCATGATTGTTGATTAAAATCACTTGTACATGACTATTTAAGCCTATGTTTAATTTGACCAAACCCTAACTACATAGGAAAGATGTATTTTGATGAAATTAAGTTTGGGGGTTTGATTCTAGAGGTCTTGAAGTATTGAATAGAGGTTGGTTTCATGTTTGAATGAAGTGAAAATCGTGAGAAATACACACCTAAAGCATTCGACCATGAGGAAAAAAGTTGGGAAAATTTGAGGAAAATTTTCCATGGGTTAGAAATGATATTTGGAATGTTCTACAAGCCTTATAAAAAAGTTTGGGCTAATGTGTATTTTTTCAAAAGTTGAGGGACCTATTTGACAATTTTGAAACATTATGGGTTGAATGTGTAATTACTCAATAATTGATGTAAATTGCTGGAAATTACTGGTTGAGGGCTGAAATTGAAGTTAGAAGGTAAAATTAAGCCAGTTTGGAAAATTGCCAAAGTGCAAGTACAAAATGGAGAATATTGAGAAAGTTCATGACTTAAGTGGTAATTATGGTATTGCTGAGATATTGGGATGTAAGTTTATGATGTAAATTTATTGGGCTTATTTGGGCTTGAATTAAAGAATTTATGACAAGGGCCCATTATAAAAATCAATTAGGATGAATTTTAAAAGAATTTGAAAATAATAGCACTTTTGATTATTATTATTTTGTATAAATGTTAGTCAGAATACTAACATTGTATTTTATAATTATGTTTGTGATTATGGATGATTGTGTATATCATAATCAAATTTGTGAGGCAAGCAAAAAAAAGTCAAGGAAAAATTCCATAATAGTCGGACTACAGTAAGGCATAATAGTGAGGCATATCAGGTGAGTGCATCTATTATGTACTTATATGATATGAGGACGACTTGTGAAGAGTCACACTCGAGAGTCAAACTCGAATGTCTTTATAAAAGCATGATTTACCGTATACTGAAATATTTTCATAAAGTTTATGAAATGATTTTACGAAAAAATTTAAGGGCATGAACTGCCCTAAAATAGATGGATGAACTTTTATATTATTTTAATAGCTATCAATATTTCATAATAAAGTATCTATTGTATGTGCATTGAGAGTCGTAGGTGCATTTCAACATACTTTGTGTATGATGTTTATAGATCAATTTTGTTTAATATATGTTGCGTTTTTGTATTAGTACTTTGTGTGCTTTCGACACTATGTGTGCATCCATGGTATTCATAATGAGTTTGTGACTTACCATTTCGATATATTAGTATAGTGTTGCTTTCACTACATAATCTATGCTTTCGTTTAGTACTTATGTGCAACTCATGTACCTTGCATTCTCATTTGGTATACATTGGGTAATAAAAGAATATTTTGGAAAATACTGATTGATGGGTATGTTGGGCATACTAAATATGGTTTCCCAGGTTATGTAAAAGAAACTTGGTTTACCAAGTCAGTTTTATGTGTTATTATGATTTATACGATTAAATTCATATTTTGATATTTTATGATATACTTATGTTTTGGTTATACCTCATTTATATTATTATGCCTCACTAAGTGAATATTTAGCGTGTGATGGTTTCACGCGTAGGTAATAGCATGCAATCAGAGTAAGGAGTGCAACTGACATCGTAAATCAATGGTTGTCTCATCAGTAACTGTATGACCTCTATGTCTACTTTTGATAGCACTAGATGGCATGTAATAGATATATGATGATGCTCTTATATGTATTTGACATATGGGTTGTAATATTTACTATGTTTGAACTTTAAGGTTATTTTATATACTAGTAGTTAATGAACAAGTTTATTATTAATATTATTATTGTATTAAAATGTTTTATTTAAAGAAACAAAATTTTAATGGTTTTCAAGGACGAAAATGTTTTGAAAGTCGTGTGATATATATGACTCGTGTACGGAGACGTATATGGGAAATGTGTGTTACAATATATATTTTCAAGTAATACGTTGAGAGACTAGTTACACTCTAAGTAGGATCGATGTCTATGAGAGCATCATTTTAGCATAAAGAGATTTGTGTTGTTTGATTATGGTAGCATCTTTCAAAAGTTTATTTAGATTGTTGTATAGATTTACAAAAGTTCTTTTTAAGTTGTGGTGAATACACAACAGAGGAATAACTTGCTAGGGTAATGCTTGTTGAACTTATCTTGTTGCTACAACATTATTAAATGCATGTAATACTTGTCATTATCTTTTCCCAAATAGATCTATTGTTCCATTTATGTATGTTTCAATCCCTTACATATTTATTATATTTTAATTACATTGTCGAGAAAGTTTTCACTGCATCAATTATACATTTTTATATTTTGACGCACAATAATTATATTATTAATCACTGGTCTTTGTGTATACAATATTCGACACATATTGGAAAACACAAATCTTACACTTGTGTATGCTCGTATTGAATGTTGTTACATTTTTCTGAAGCATCATTATATCCTTCAATGAGTGTAACAGTTTCAAATTCACCAATCTTACACTTCTAGGAAAGCACCTACTTCATAAACTTAATATAGTTTGACATTTGTTCCAATGTTTCGACCAATTGTATGTTGATCCTTAATTGCTTTAGAACATTAAGGAGTAAATTGCTGATACTCATTGCTATTTTGGAATCTTTGGAGAAATGGAGGTAGATGTCCTTGTATATGCTGCAATGGCAATTACGTTGGCATTTATGGAAGAAAAATATCAAAATTTCTACACCGATCCACTTCCTTTTTTTTTTTTTTTTGCGAAATAAACCTTTTTTTTTATTTAATTCCTTTTTCCACTAATCGACGTTTTAAACAATCATCCCCTTTTTCCTTGTTTTCAGCAAGTTTCCCAAGTTGGACTCTGTTGCACAATGTAATTGCTTTGTAATGCTCATTACAATGTGATTTACCATTGGGTTTAGTGACTTTAATGTCACTTGGAAATGATCAATGCGGACTGATGTTGAATTATGCTATGATAATGCTACAACAAAGTGCAAGCATACACTATCATATTCAAGTAATAAGTGGAAGCTAAAAAGCTTTGAATATCGAACCCACAAAGAGAAAAAAAATTAAAAAAGAATTGTGTGATAAGTCTTGAAATATATTATTTTAAATATTTAAGTAGAAGATGATTTACAAAGGTAAAATTTAGAACAGGAAATATCAAGTAGTTCTACACCAAACAGAAGAGCATCAGATCAAGGAGTAAGATAGTTTCCCTACGATTATGCTGAATACAATATTTTCATGTGTCACACAAAGATTAAAAACATTCAATTCACCGAAATCGACTTTCATTATTTCAAGAAATCAAATAAAATAACAATTCATGACAATGGTAATACATGTGCTAACTTGTTATTCAGAAAACCAAAGTTGATTAAAAATTATATGAAATATCCACTATCTTTATTTATAAAAACCATATAACATCTATTTATGAAGATCATTTTATTTCTAAAATTTATCTTTTAAGCATGGTAGCACATGAAAGCAAGTTCAAACATTGAATGCAATAGAAACCTTAAAACAAACACATGGTGTTAAACGTGAATATCATCCAAAATAATAAAAGAAAAAGTTCATAATAGATTGCAACTTACCTATCTCTATAAAAGGAACAATATAGACATGAAGCCTCTTGATCAATGCGGCTACAAGGAAAGCACCCTAACTGCTGCTCCACTTCCCGACGAAGAACTTAGATGGCCATGGAGTTTTTGGTGGAGATAAAAATAAAATATAGGAGAAAATAATCATCCATATGGTGTGATTACTTGTTCTATTTCTAGATCAAAAAGTCTGGTCTTGATCCAATAAAAGCACGACACTTGTCATGTGATAGTTGGGGTGAATAACAACTATCCATCAACCTGTCCCATTCTAGAACTCTCTTTAATTGCTTATGACTCAACATCTGATGACAATTCTGCAAAGCAACCTATCCCAACATCGCTTCACAACATTACCTACAACATAGAGTAATGCCACCACATCAATGTACCACATGTTAGCAAAATATCATAAAACAACCCAAAGTATGCATGTAACACCCATAACCCGTATAATTAGACCTATACAAATTATAAATGTCACCTGAATTTCTAAAACCATTCCCAATTTAAAAGTAATTTAAATTTATTTTCTTAAAATGATAAATGATATTATAAAAATATCATTATCATATAAATTATGATTCTTTATTAAAAAAAATTTAAGGCAAAACATGTATTTATGAACAATACTGTGAACAATGAACAGTGTACCGATGCACTGCTACAGTAACTTGAACAGTGTACCAATACACTAAAACTTCGAATTAAAAATGTGTATCGATGCACTACTACAGTAACTGCTACAGTTATTTCAACAAATATATATAAAACTCATAAAATTACCATTTTGTTTCCAAATTTGTTCAACAAAACAAATTGAACATTAATAATTACATGCCAGTATCTATGTCAAAATTCCATCATAGAATGTCTTACTGATATTATAGTGTATTCCTGGATGCTCGGAGTGCCTTGTACTCTTTAAAACAATAAACAGTGCAATACAATTCATGCATGAATTTCAATGTCAAAAACAAATGCCATAAGATCATGTCACATGCATATCCAATATTTTACCATATACTTACCATTTATTCCATAAGCTCGTAAGCTTATTTTACTAATATACATAACATTTATCTAATAAGCTCATAAGCTTATTTATATGTTTATCAATCATTAACCAATAAACCATAACCCAAAGTATAACTGTATGAGGAACCAGTATAGGAGTCAAATATTGCACCGAAATGCTGAGGTCGAGCTTTGCTCACCTAATAATGCACCGTAGTGTTGAGGTCAGGTTTTACCCACCTTGTACACCGTAGTGTTTTGTACCGTGTCTTCGCTAGACACTTTGAGGCCTACACTATGTGCCTTCTCTAGACACTCTAGTGCTACCTAATATGCAGCTGCTAGACTCTATGGCCTGCCATTAATACCACTGATCCTCAATAACATACTTGGGCATGTAATTTATTTTTATTTGATCCATCCATGACAAAGTATATCAATATCATTTAACATTGGTCAGTTCATACCTGAAATAATATTCATGGTAAAATATCACATTATTCATGATCAATGCATTATAATTTCACACTATGACATATCAATGTCATATCAAAGTTATAAAAATGACATAATATCATGCTGACATAAACAAGGTCGACTTATCGCAAGTCTTCCTGATAATGTATAAACCATCCATGTATAATTTCATGCATGTATTGCACTCACCTTGACACTTTATATATTCCAAAATATGAGTCTCACTATGTTCCACAATAAACCCTTTTTAAACTTGACTTGGTTTAATCACAAATCAATCACGATCTGTATAAATAACAAATTCATAATGATACATATGTTAATATTGTACTAGCATAAACATATCCCAAAATAACTCCATAATATACTTGAAACTCATTTTCTATCAAAATACTTAACATTTAATAATTCCTTTTAACATTGGAACCAACTTTTCCAATTTACTTAAAATGGTCCTTAACCATTTTATCACTTAGATTCTTAATATAAAAAATTCCAGCATTGAATTTATTACCATTCAAATGATTTTACAAAGGCATAATTATATTTAAGTACCCCAAATATACATATGTTGTACTTAAATCACCAATCTTTTCAAACTTCCAAAATAGTCATATTTCACATCTAAACACTCATTTCAATTCTAAAATAGCATTTTCCAGTGTAGTACATCAACTATTAAACAATTATACAACAATTTTCAACTTTTCCAAAGTTTTTGAATTGGTCCCCAACTTTCAAAAATTACAAAATGGTCCCTAAATTTTTCTAAGGCTTGTAGAATACTTTCTACTTCCTTTCCAGACCTTATATAATTTTTCCATAATTTTCTCATCCTTTAAAACCAAGGCTTGGTTTAAAGTTCCAAAACTAGTTTTTTCATGACTTTGCTCGATTTTGATTCGATTCAAGTATGAAATCAACTTTCAATCAACCTTATAACATCTCTACAATCAAATCCCTATTCATTTCTCATCAGAACACAAAGTTCTAAAATTTCCTCTTTTGATCGAATTTTATAAAATTATTCCTAGGAAGATTGAACATGTTATAACCATCAATCAAGCTTGAAAATGAATCTACAACTTCAAAAACATCAAGATTCATCATCAATTTCATGAACCCTATCATGAACATAAACCCTTATATTTGGGATATTTGAAATCCATCAAGATTATAAGGAAATATTTGTACTAAATGATAGGGTTTTTCACGTAGATCACTTTCCTATTTCACTGCATAACTCCAATTCCAAAGGAATTTGCTCAAAAATGAAAAACAAATATTTTCTTACACTGGAAGCTATCTCACATCCATGAAGAAGAGATGAACACTTTAGCATGATATTTTAGATTGATATCATTCTTATCATCCTTTAATTAATCATTTAATGAATATTAAATTCATTAAATTGAGAAAATACCAATATACCCTTAATAAAAATTCATAATTACCATAAAACCAAGATTCCTATCCTTATCATCTTCCAAATCATATCACCTTAACCTTATCTTCATCCATAAGTCAAATATGAACAAATAATATCTTAGTTTACCGATTTGCCCTTGCAATTTTCCAAAAATTACAATTCAGTCACTTTAATCAAACGGTTCAAATTAAACCATTAAATATTATTTTCCAACATTTTTAAAAATGTGAAAAAATATTTTTATTTTCTTATTTTCGTGACATATTTGTAATTTTTCCAAAATTACATTTTGGTCCCTAAACTTTTCAAAGTTTATACTTTGGTCACCAAGCTTTACCAAATTTATAATTTGGTCACTAAATAAATCCATTTATGGAATAACATTCTTTTTGGGAAAATAAACACTTAATTCCTTAAATGTTTCTGAATTTTCTACTTTGACCATCAAACTTTCAAAATTTGCATTTTGGTCATTATATAAATTTTTGGGGTATTACAATGCAAACTCGTTCCCATTATGAAAACAATGTGAAAATTGTATAAGTGCTCCTAATATGCTCTTAATAATGCTAGAGTTCAAAATAAACATAGATTAAGACACCTTAAATGATAACTATTTCTAGATAATTATCATACCTCCAAACCTAAATGTTTGTTTGTCCTCAAGAAATATGCATCAAATACAACTACGGTAAAAATAATGTTGCATAATAACATTATTCAATCAATTTAAGTTTCAGCCCTCAAAATATTACTACAGTAGTTCATACTTCACACAAAAGACCTCAAATTAGGGAATACAATGTCAAATTATTAATGTCACACCCCAAAATTTTACTTTAAAAATTTGTTTAATTTAATTATTTAATTTAGTTATCAAATGGATAAGATTTAATAGTCTTTTTTTCAATCTTGAAATAAATAGCACGATTAGGGATCTTCCCCGTAAATTGCCCATAACCAAAAATATCTTCTAACACTAAAAATAAAATAATGGGTGGTCATTGAGTTTGAACCCTTAACCCATATAGTGGCCGATCATGTCTTAACCATCGGGCCATGTAATTGTTTTTGATTGGAAACCATAAACCTTTATTTTATTTTTAAATATTGGGTGATTACCCATTTTTGCAAACACTCTCCCCGTGCAGTGAACCCAAACTCTTTCTTTCCTAAACTCACCCTCGACACCCTTCGACCAACCTCCTCCGATCGGTAGTGAGGTTCATCGCCATGTCCTTCGATATCAACAACGACCTTCAGTCCAACCCCGACCAGCCCCATTCTAAAATCGGCCACCATTTTACCGAATCGAGAGGAGAAGTTTCCTAAGGATATTTAAGAGCGGCATTTTATTCTTCTCGGTCTAGTTCTTGCTACATGTATTCTTGATTCTTGATCCATTCCTTGTGCCTGCTTTTACTATACCATTGCAAGAATAGGCCAACGAAAATAATCATCTTGGATCCTTTCCACACCTGTTTTCTCCTTTGGCTAGTGATTTGGCTTGAGTGGATAGATTTAGTCTAGAGAAATCATAAATAAGAAATTTTATGGCTATAAAATTTAATAATATTGCCCTTGGTTTCAGAATATTTTTGACAACATGATTGTTGTTTATTAAAGTTCAAGTTCTCATAAATGCATATAATTTGCTTATCTTCATTTGATTAACTGATTTTTGTTAGATCTATGATCGTTTACCGTGAATGTTGATGAACGAAGGTTTGATCCGTGATGAGGAGAGCGAGTCGAGTCTGATGATGTACTGTGGGTTTCGAACGATGGTCAAAGACCACGGTCGATGCGACGGTCACCATGTTCGTTGACCGGCCGATGAAACTTCTTTGCTCGTTTACATAGCTTCGGTGGAGATTGCTAGGTAATGTAAAATATGAAAGAAAATTTGAAGTGAATGAATAGCAAATCATGTGGGTTTTGGGGATTGTTGATAAAGTATAAAAGGGGTAAATTACAAGATACGTCATCCAAGTTTGGTAAAAGCTTAACCTTATTTTCTAGCTTCCATATTATTATGATTATGGCATAATGGTTTCAATAAGATCAATTTAGTCCCTGATTTTAGTAATTGAATATTATAGTGGCTCATAAGTTTTTAGTTTTATCAATAGGGTTCTTGAATTATTAACTTAGTTTCTAATAATCATTTTTTTATCACAAGGAGAATTATCTTGGATTCGAGTTCGTATATTTGACTATCCAGGTTTATAAGAGGAAAATTTGAAAGCTCAACCCAGTATCTCATGAATTGTCTGTATGCGTAAGCCGTAATTAGTCATATGGTTCCGTAACCCTTATAAATATTTCATTTAGAATATTACTCTAGTAGTAACCCTGTTCTGATATTGCTTAGGTTCCCATTGAGTCGAAGAGCCTAGTGAAGCTGGTACTCGATATATATTCTGAACTTACCCATTTTTCGAGGTGTGTTCCTTGTGTGCAATATAACTGTTTTAAATATTTATTTGAAATCTCATGTGCACATTATTGTTTTCTCTAATTTGAAATATATTATTCAAACCGATTTAACTGCGATATAAATTACCCGTTTTGAAACCTTATTTACGATTTACTGAAACGTAAAGCATGATTGCCTGAATTTTATGATTTCTGGTTACTGTCTTACTGAACTGATTATCCGTCTAAACTATGATTTACTGCTACTACTGGTTACTGTCTAAAAAATGTTTTATTCGGGGTACTATAGGATATGGTATGAAGACTCTGGCAGGTTCAGTCGTTGTTGGTAATTCCTTGGATAGGTTCAGCACCGTCTGGTAATTCCTTATGGAGCTAAGGCGTCCCTTGGGTAGGCTCTGCGGCCCTGAGATTTTTCTTGGGTAAACCTCCATAGTCCCGAGAATTGTCTTGGGTAGGCTCTTAGGTTGTATAGTTTTGGGGAACTGCATATGATATGATGTTTTAATGATTGTGATTTGTACTAATTTAAAAGACATAATTCTATGTTTTTATTTCTACACTGTTGGGACACATTGAGCCTCTAGCTTACTTTTCAATATGTTTTACCCCCTTTCAAATATTCTCGAATAGGCACTCCATATTAGGCACTTTGAGGATTGTCACATTTAGTACAAATCTTTTTGTTGTAATGTTCTACCTTCCAAACTGCTTTTAATTATGGTGAAATGTGACTTATTTTTGAAGTACTTGTGTTTTTATGATATTTACTTCATTTGCTATTGATATTTGATTTAATGTGCTCCGGATTTATTACATGTTTTATATTTACGAGTTGGGTTTTTATCGTTAATTATTATATACTTTTATAAATGCCATTCGTAATATGATTTTAAATTATTGAATACCGTTTTTGAAAAATATCTTTAAGAATCATTAATGTAATATGCTAGACTTAATCGAAACGCATAGGCTGGGTCTAGGGGGTTACATTTAATTGGTATCAGAGCTTTTGGTTTTTAAACCTCGGATTGTGAATGGGTTCAAACTGAAATACAATTTTGAAATGTTTTACAAAACAAGTCACTAAGGCCATATCACAAAGTTTTTACGAGTTTAATTATATTCGAGACTCCAAGTGCCAATATAACCTTAGGCTTTATCTTCTGTAGTAAACTAGAGATCCATTAATATGAGTGCTAGATGTGGTCGTCGAACTAGCTGTGGGCGAGGTCAAGTGACTAGATTTGTAGACCAGATAGAAGAAATACATGTAGATTCCCTACCTCCGATAGATGATCTTGCTCCTACGACCCTGACAGAACTACCTCTTGACTCTGGTATTGGCTTGACTACTTCGATTAGAGGAGCCACTGTTAGTGAGCCCGAGTCTAATAGAGTTGCATTAGATGAGAATCTCGTACGTCGGTTTCTCCAGTTGATTCAGGGAGCGGTAAGAGCTGCAGGCATTGTACCCGAGGTCCTCATTTCCCATACTACGATTGCTAATTGAGTTAGGACGTTTAGTGGCCTTGTTGATAGAACCCCGACTGAGGTTGAGGATTGACTAGTGATACTGAGCAACGCATGGATCAACTAGGTTTATATCCATAACGACGTTTTAAGGAGGAATTTCTATGTTGGACGGGAATGCACATACTTGGTGGGAGTCTATTGTGAGCAATATTCCGGTCGATTGTTTGACTTGAGATTTCTTCAGGGAGCGTTTTAAGAGCCGTTTTCTCGGAGAGCATTATCTAGCTCAGAGACGACAGTAGTTCCAGGATTTAGTTCAGGAAGATATGATCGTTTCTGAGTATGAAATCAAATTTTTGAAGCTGTTAAAGTCTAGTTCTAGTTTTGTACCTACCGAAAGGGATAGGTGCCGAAAGTTTTCTCAGGAACTTCGCTTCAAGTTATGTCATTAGGTAATTACTCATCAGGATGAGGTTTTTGATGTTGTATTAGAGAGAGTGGATGATGCTGAAAAGGTCGAGGCTTCTGAACCTAATAGAGATAGGGTAGATCAAGATCGATCTAGCAGGCCTTCTTGTCAGTCTGAACCTTCCACATGCACTGATAAGAGGACTCGTACTGCTGCTCATCAGATAAGTCACACTGGTTTGAGGCGTACCTCACCTCCACCTTCATCAGTTAATTGAGATGATTTTTTAGGTCTCACTTCGATATTGAGATGCAAGCATTGTGGAAATCGACACGGGGGAGAGCGTCGTAAGAAGATGGGTACTTATTTTAATTATGGATCCAACAAGCACTTCCTGAGGAATTGTCCACATCCATCTTCTATCGATCGGACCCCCGCTCATACTCCTGCATGATCACAAGCTTCCGTTCAGACGGAAGCTAAAAGTCATAGCCAGGGTAGGACTTTTGGATTGGTCTCTAGGTTTGACACAAGAGCCTGATCGTAGAGTAGAGGACCAGTTGCTTCTAAGGCTCGACAACCTGCTCGTATTTACGCTACTCGACGTTCCAGTGATCGAGTTGAGCCTGATACTTCTGCAGGTATATTTATTGTTATGTCTATTTCATGTCATGCATTTCTAAAAACACCCTTTCTATACTCGAGTTTCGTATCATAAGACCCTCGGACTTTTGATTAAGACACCGAGACACTGTTTCCGCTTTGAGTCTATCAAGATCTTCTTTTATTGTCAATAGAGTAATTAGCCTTGTCCTCTAAAGACTCTATCAGAGACCTAAGTTCAGTTTCATATTCGACTCTGATGAATTTCGAGGACGAAATTATTTTAAGGGGATGAGAATTGTCACACCCCAAAATTTTACTTTAAAAATTTGTTTAATTTAATTATTTAATTAAGTGATCAAATGGATAAGATTTAATAGTCTTTTTTCAATCTCAAAATATATAGGAAGATTAGGGATTTACCCCGTAAATTACCCATAACCAAAAATATCTTCTAACACTAAAAATAAAATAATGGGTGGTCATGGGGTTTTGAACCCTTGACCCATGTAGTGGCCAACCATGTCTTAACCATCAAGCCATGTTACTGTTTTTTATTGGGTGGTCATGGGGTTTTGAACCCTTGACCCATGTAGTGGCCAACTATGTCTTAACCATCGGGCCATGTTACTGTTTTTTATCGAAAATAATAAACCTTTATTTTATTTTTGAATATTGGGTGATTACCCATTTTTGCAAACCCTCTCCCCGTGCAGTGAACCCAAACTCTTTCTTTCCTAAACTCACCCCTGATACCCTTCGTCCAACCTCTTCCGATCTACGGTGAGATACACCGTCGTGTCCTTCCGTCTCAACAGCGCCCATCGGTCTAACCCCGAAGAACCCTTTTTCAAAATCAGCCAGCATTTGGCCAAATCGATAGGAGAAGCTTCCTAAGGATACTTCATAGCGGCATGTTATTCTTCTCGATCCTATTCTTGCTACAAGTATTCTTGATTCTTGATTCATTCCTTGTGCATGCTTTTACTATACCATTGCAATAATATGCCAACAAAAATAATCATCCTGGAGCCTTTTCATGCATGTTTTCTCCTTTGGCTCGTGATTCGACCTGAGTGGATAGATTTAGTCCAGAGAAATCATAAATAAGAAATTTTCTGGCTGTAAAATTTAATAATATTGCCCTTGGTTTCAGAATATTTCTGAAAACATGATTGTTGTTGATTCAAGTGCAAGTTCTTAGAAATACATATAATTTGCTTCTCTTAATTTGATTAACTGATTTTTGTTATATATATGACAGTTTACCGTGAGTCTTGATGAATGAAGGTTGGATTTGTGATGAGGAGAGCGAGTCGAGTCTGATGATGTACAATATATTTTGAATGATGGTCAAAGACCATAGTCGACGCGAGTGTCACCGAGCTCGTTGACCGATCGGTGAAACTTCTTTGGTTGTTTACAAAGCTTCGGTGGAGATTGCTAGGAATTGAAAAATATGAAAGAAAATCTGAAGTGAATGAATAGAAAATCACGTGGGTTTTGGGGGATTGTTGATAAAGTATAAAAGCGGTAAATTACAAGGTGCGTCATCCAAGTTTGGTAAAAGCTTAACCTTGTTTTCTAGTTTCCATATTATTATGATTATGGCATAATAGTTTCAATAAGATCAATTTAGTCCCTGATTTTAGTAATTGAATATTATAGTGGCTCCATAAGTTTTTGGTTTTATCAATTGGGTTCTTGAATTAATAACTTAGTTTCTAATAATCATTTTTTATCGAAAGGAGAATTATCTTGGATTCGAGTTCGTATATTTGACGATCCGGGTTGATAGGAAAATTTGAAAACTCGACCCAGTACCTCATGATCTATCCATATGCGTAAGCGGTAATTAGTCATATGGTTACGTAACCCTTATAAATAATTCGTTTAGAATATTAATCTAGTAGTAACCCTGTTATGACATTCCTTAGGTTCCCTTTATGTCGAAGAGCCTAGTGAAGCTGGTACTAGATAGATCTTCCAGACTGACCTGTTTTTCGAGGTGTGTTCCTTGTGTGGAATATAATTGTTTTAATTATTTGTTTCAAATCTCATGTGCACATGATTGTTTTCTCTAATTTGTAATATAATATTCGAACCGATTTAACTAAAGTATAAATTACCTTTTTTGAAACCTAATTTCTGATTTACTGAAACGTAAAGCATGATTGCCTGAATTATGATTTTTGATTACTGTCTTACTGGATTGATTATCTATATGAACTCTAATTTACTACTACTACTGGTTACTATCTAAAAATGTTTTATTCGGGGCACTCAAGGATCTGATATGAAGACTCCGATAGGTTCTGTCGATGTTGGTAATTCCTTGGATTGGTTCATCACCGACTGGTAATTCCTTATGGGCCTAAGGTGATCCTTGGGTAGGCTCTACGACCCCAAGATTTTCTTGGGTAAGCCTCTGTGGCCCCAGGAATTGTCTTGGGTAGGCTCACAGGCCCCAATGTACTCCCATGGGTTGTGCTGTTATGGGGAACTGCATATGGCGTTCGATTGGAGGACGATTCTAAGTTTTTAAATTAAAAACTTTTGTGATGGTTTAATGACTGTAATGTGTACTGATTTTAAAAAGAATAATTGTACGCTTTTATTTTTGCACTGTTGGGACACACTGAGCCTCTAGCTCACTTTTCAAATTGTTTTATCCCCTTTCAAATATTATCGGATAGACACTCCGTATCAGGCACTTTGAGGATTGGCACATATAGTACAGATCTTTTTGTTGTAATGTTCTACCTTCCGAACTGCTTTTAATTACAGTGACATGTGCCTTATTTTTAAACTACTTGTCTTTTTATGATATTTCCTGCTTTTGCTACTGATATTTGATTTAATGTGCTCCAGATTTATTACATGTTTTGTATTTACGAGTTGGGTTTTTATCATTAATTATTATATACTTTTATAAATGTCATTTGTAATATGATTTTAAATTATCGAATAACGTTTTTGAAAAATGTCTTTAAGAATCATTAATGTAATCCGCTATACTTAGTCAAAACACATAGACTGGTCTAGGGGTTACAATTAAAATCAAAATTCATAGTGTAGTAGTCTGCAATTAAGGTGTATCCAATCGATACATAGCCAAATTAAAAAAAAATTGTCCGTACTCACTTATTGGGTTACAATGCTATAGCAATCCTTTTAACATATAACTAAAGCTGAAGTTACTTGTAGACAATTCCAGTTTATCATGACTACTAATTAGCTTATTAGGGCTTGAGCTTATCAAAACTACCTTCCAGTACTTGAGTAGTAAGATTTTGTCAAAAACGAACCCTCTAGTCTTTTAGGTAGAGTCATCACATGAAAGTTTTCATGCACTTATACTTTTAAAGCAACGGAGTGTCGTATAGCGAAAATTTGTCATGATAAATTTATTAGGCTATAGCCAGTTGGGCACCTATAGCAATTATAAATATTTTTTTTACATTGCTATAGCATCTAGTAAGGATGTGAGATTTAAAGTTAAAATATTTCTCATGTCTATAAGTATTGAGACATACACATATTGTGTAAAATATTTTCTATGAATTCTAATTTTAATAAGTCTCCAAAACAGACCCGTAATACTTCTGTATTTTATCTTTTAACATCATAGGGCATCATCAAAATTATACTGAAAATTTAATTGGTTAAATCAGATTAAATAAGCAACATATTCTATACAATTCCTAAATGCAAAAACAGAATGCTAACAACATGCTTTATAATGCAAAACAGTATATAATAGAAAATGTATTTTTAAATAAATATGTTACCCTAAATATCACATAATGTAAACCTAAAAAGGAACAACATACCCAAAACATAAGAATTGCATTGTCCTCAACGCTTGCAAATACTAAAAAAATAAAAATTAACAAGGGAAGGGAGAAACAATACTCTTTAGTGTCTTCCTTATCAGTGCTTGTAGAGCTTTTCTCAGCATCTGGTACTGTTGGTTGACTAAGATCATCCACAATTTGCCTTGTAAACGTTGAAAACATGACCACAACCTTACAAAATTTCTTTCTGAACACCTTTTAGACTGCTTTATCATGTTGTGTGCATAGTCCCAATACTGAACTTGTGTATAGTGAATTTGAGATTGGTTTTGTAGAGTATGACTCAACATTGATAGTATTCCATCTTTTTTTACTGCAACAGAAGCCAAATCGTTTTGCAATTCTTGTAGAGCTGGGCTTACTTGAGGTGCAGCATCAGCAGCAGTGACCTCGGCTGTTGGTTTATCTTTCTGTTCTGGCTCCAACACTTCACGCAACATTGCCTTTATGACCGATGGTAGAGTAATTACACTTCGATTGTCAATAATTTGATTAGAATCAATTGAAACCACCTGTGCTTGTTCGCAAAGTTCAGTGATTATGGAGGGAAAAATATGATACCCTATTGCCTTTTGGGCACATGTAAATAGTTTATCATATATGATTTTACACTTATTAATGTATCTACCATAAAAAATTGAGTGCAACATCCAAATTCTTTCTTTAATGATAGTAGAATAATGCATGGTAGGCATTAAACGAGCTCGAAGAAAACTAAACCATACCCTAGCCAATAAATTAAGATCTAACCGCCGGATAGTGTACACACTGGTGGTTGACTTGATCCACGAACGTTGAGGAAAGCATAAGTCAGTGCTAATTTGGTCTAAATCCTCTCCTTTTAGGTTGGTGATAAATTGTGTGTGCTCACACTCGACTTCTTCAATGCCCAACATCACATTTATAGGTTTAGCCCACCAATGAACAATTTTTTCACGAACATAAACCAGAGGATGCTTCTCGATAGTGAGATTGCTAAAATTCCCGAACCCATTATTAAAATATATATCCAAGATGGTTATAAAAAGTGTCTCATTTGAGCTTTACCATGGTGTCAAAAATATAAGCAAACGCATGTGGGTCCTCAATCATTGATAGGATAAATCCCTGCTCATAACAGAAGTCAGTATCGGATAATCCTCATTGTAACAATGCTGCTACTCAACTCTGAGAAGTTGCACCAGACCTATACAAAAAACAATTAAAGGCATCGTTGATGATGGTCGTGGTGGTGTAGTCGGTGTTCAGTGGATAATTTAAACTGTAACTTTCTCTTTGGGGGCCATGGAAAAAAGATTGGTTGTAACATGGAAATGATAAGAAATGAAGAAGAAAAAGAAAAAAAAATAATGAAACCTTTTATATATTTGGGAGGAAAACTGTTGAAGAGTCATGGTGAAGGGAAAAGTAAAAGGTGAAGGGAAAATTTAGGGTGTTAGGTATTAAATATGGTATGTAAATTTGGTTAAAATATTATTATTATCTCTTTATTTAAATGGCTACTTAGACAAGGATGAGATAAAATTTTAAATGAACGATAGAGATATAGCTAAAGGAACAATTATGATGAGTTGGCTGAAAAAAGTGGGTAACAACTTACTCTTACCTTTTTACCATTAAAAGTTTTTCCAGTTGGCCTTTGCTGCTGGCATTAATTGTAGCATTAATCATGTAAATTATTATCTAATGTTGTACAGAAAAAGATGTAGAAAAACGTTGATGTCATCATCAATGTTGAGAAATCCCCTGTTAAAGAAAACAAAAACAAATTGGAATATTAAATGACCAACAAACTAACCTAATGTCAAAATTGACTTATTAAAAATAACATTTAATTAAAAAGTAGAAGGATTCTTAGTGTGATATAAACAATATGTGGACTTCGCTAATGGAAATAATTCTTCAAACATTGCTCGTTGACTTTGAATGAAATTTCATCCAATAAATTATTTAATAGCACCACTCCATGATGATAAACTTCAAGAACTTCGAATGGTCCAGACCAATAAGACTTAAGTTTCACAGGGAAGAGCTTTAAACGAGAGTTAAACACCAACACATGCTGCCCAACATAAAATTGTAGTGGTAAGATATGTTTTTTATGCCATTTCTCATGCAGCATCTAAGTCATAGTTCAACCTTTCTAAAACCCACATCGCTTTATTCTCCATCTCTACGAGTAGATGGCAAGCTTTTCATTCACAAGATGATACAGAGACATTTTGAATAGGGTTTTATAGGCTATCCTATATGCCCACAATGTTTCATCAAGGCACAAAGACCAATCTATTCGAGAAAGATTTACCATTTCCTCTAATATTTGCTTTGTTTAACAATTTGAAACCTTGGCCTAGGCATTTGTTTAAGGATTATATATTGAAGCAATTCGATGTTTCACTCCATAATGTTGTAGAGCATTAGTGAACTGCTTACCAATAAATTGGGAACCCAAGACACTAATAATACCTTTGGTGAACCGAAATGAGTAAAAATATTTTTATGAAGAAATCGTAGAACTACCTTAGCATCAATTGATGGAAAGGTTGTAGTTTCCACCAATTTAGACACATAATCTAAAGCAACTTGAATAAATAGATTTCCACAAGATGATGGATACAGTCTCATAAAATCCAGTCCCCATGCATCGAATAGCTCCCCCTCCAAAATATATTGCATTGGCATTTCATTGCGATGTGAGATGTTACCTGTTCTTTGACATCGATTGCAATGCTTGAAAATTTTGTTTGCATCCTTGAACAATGATGGCCAATAATAACCACATTGGAGAAATTTTGTTGTCACATGCATGCCTCCAAAATATCCACCATAAGGGGCATCGTAGAAATGATGCAGAATGGTTTGATGCTGACATTCAGGAACACAACGTCTCATAATTTGGTAATTTCACTGCTTGAACAGGTATGGTTTTTCCCAATGGTATTTTATAACATCAAGAAGAAAAAAATTCTTTATAACATCAAGAAGAAAAAAATTCTTCCTTTACGATTCAAGTTAGGTGGCAATATACCACACACTAGGTCCATATACCAGGTAATGCCTCAACAGAAAAAAGTTGTTCATTACGAAAATGATCTGGAATCACTAGTATTTTACCATCTTCACTACCAAATTCCAATCGAGATAAATGGTCACCCACTTTATTCTTAGAGACTTATTTATGTCTTACTTCAATATCGATTTATTGAAGCAATAAAACATATCATATAAGTCGTGGCCTGGAGTCTTTCTTGGAAATCAAATGTTTAAATGTTGAATGATCCATGCAAACTATAACCTTAGCTCCTATCAAATAGGATCTAAACTTGTCAAACGCAAACACAACAATTAGCAATTATTTTTTGTATGATTAACTTCATAATCATTCAATGTTTTGTTTTTTGTATGATTAACTTCATAATCATTCAATGTTTTGCTAGCATAATGTATAGCATAAAAGACTTTATCTCGTCTTTGACCAAGTACTACACCAACAACATGATCACTAGAATTACACATTAATTCAAATGGTAGATTCTAATCCGGTGTCACGAAAATAAGAGTATTAACTAACTGCAATTTGGTTGTTTCAAAGGACTTTAGAACTTCATCATCTACAGTAAATTTCCTATTTCATTGCAATAATCAACATAACAGCCGAGAAATTTTGGAAAAGTCTTTAATAAATCCTTTATAAAATCTAACGTGCCTAAAAACTCCGTATTGCTTTCACATTGATAGAGGGTGGTAACTTCAAAATCACTTCAACCTTAGCTTTTTCAAATTTAATTCCCTGTTGAAAATGTGATGCCCTAGCACTGTGTCATCGGTTACCATGAAATGGAATTTCTCCCAATTCAACATTAAATTGTTCTCTTCACATATTTTTAACACCATGGCTAAATTTTCAAGACAGTTATAAAACAATTGACCAAAAATTGAAAATTCATTCATGAATACCTGAAGAAAAGTTTCAATCATGTTAGAAAAAAAACCATTAGATAGAACTGGAATGTTGTTGGAGCATTACACAAGCCAAAAGACATTCGTTGAAAAACAAAGGTTTAATAAGAGCAATTGGAGGTGGTATTTTCAGATCCTTAGGCACAATAGCTATTTGGTTATAGCCACTATATCCATTGAGAAAACAATAAAAAATATTGCTAGTAAGCCTATCTAATATTTGATAGATAAACGACAAAGGGAAGCGATCCATCCTTGTAGCCTTGTTTAACTTCCTATAGTCTATGTAAATGCGTCAGCTAC
This sequence comes from Hibiscus syriacus, assembly GCF_006381635.1. Lineage (NCBI taxonomy): Eukaryota > Viridiplantae > Streptophyta > Magnoliopsida > Malvales > Malvaceae > Hibiscus > Hibiscus syriacus. Next base: position 1,895,025 of record NW_024062924.1, on the reverse strand, counting down.
TGTAGTGCATGTTGGAACCAATTCATTCTTTTCGTTAGACAGTATAATGATGCCACATATTTTGGAACACATTAAACATTGCTTACCCACTTGCTGTCTTAAATAGGGTAAATTACACCAACATCTTACCACTTGATAGTATTTTTTCGAATGACTTCCTACATAATTTGATTAAGTCTTATTTTTTTGGTCAATGTAACACTGTTACGATTATCCAACAATATTTTATGCATACAAAAGAATGTGTTGATGCATTTAATATCAACAATACTCCAAGCAATTTCCCTTTTATAATGCTTCAGAACAATATGTATTTTTTCTTCTTGCAATGCATCAAGCTTTGCGGCAACAATAACGAACAAAGTTTTGTTTTGTCAAAGGAATTCATACTTCAAATGCCCGTGAAATGGTTTTAATTCACGTGTGGGTGGCTCATTGCTAGAAGGTATAGGAGTTGTATTAGGTCGGGTCAAAACTTCTACTGACTCAGAATGCTGCATGGAATTTCCTTCTAACTTCCCTTCATTAGTTAGCTCATCTATGGTCACCACATGACTTATGATAATATTATCACTGTAACATTCTTCCCGTTGTTCCTGTGCGAAACATCAGTAATATCAATTGAATAACATTCAACATTGTCATCTATATATGGAACATGGTTCAAAAGATTGAATGTAAAATGATCATCATTGAAATGCATAGTGGGTTTTCCTTTTTCGATGCCAATTAAAGCTCGATAGGTTGCAAAAAAGGGTATGCCAAATATAATTGGAACATATTTTTCAATTTTGCAATCCAAAATGATTAAGTCAGTGGGAAAGGTGATTTTTTCAACTTGGACAAGCATATTATCAACAATGTCACTAGGATGTACATTGGAACGATTAGCAAGTTGTAATGTCATTGTTGTTGGTTGTGTTTCTTTACTTTCAAATTTCCTAAAAAGAGACAAGGGCATAAGATTAATGCTAGCACCCAAATCACATAATTCTCTTCCTACAAATTGATCACCAATAATACAAGGAATAGTAAACTTCCCTGAATCTTTGAGTTTTGATGGTAATCGACTTGTAATCATAACACTACATACTTCGATTAGTGCAACAGTTTCAAATTCACCAAGCATATCTTCTTAGAAAACACTTCTGCATGAACTTAACATAATTCAAGTTTTGCTCCAATGCTTCAATCAACGAGATGTTTATTGTTAATTGTCTAAGCACATCAATGAATGCTTTAAATTGTTGGTCCTCCTTTGTTTTCTTGAATCATTGAGGAAATGGTGGTGGAAGTCTTTGATTTGGTGGCCCAATAATAGGATGTGCAAGTATAGTTTGTGTGTTTTTGGCATTGCTACTGGCAATGATCCAAAATTACTACACTGTTTAGTTTCTCTTATTTTAGCATCCACTATTGATGGGTCAAGATCTTTCTCTATGGCTTTACCTTTATCTTGTTTTCTCAATTAATCATTTTCATATTTCTTAAGTTCCTCATTGCATTGAACTTTCTCATGCGCCTTTGGAAACTTAGTGTCACTAGGTAAGGTACCTTGATTTTTGTTACTCATGGCATTAGTTAGTTGTCCTACTTGATTGTTTAATGCCCTCAATTATGTTGACTGACTTTGGACTACCACTTCATTCCTCAAAATACATTATATCAATAAGGACTCAAGAGAGGCTAAAGTGTTGTCTGAATAGAATTCTATCTTTGATAATTATGTCATTATTGTGGTTGTGTTACTTGTTGTTGTGACTAATACTTGGGCATCATCTGGTACTTATTGTATTGCTGTTGTGGTTGATAATACTACTACATATTCCAATAATTCGATTAAAATGCCATGTTGGGGTTCACAACATTTTGAATCCTCCAAGATAGATTGGGATAGTTCCCAAAATTGGTATTATAAGGTTTACCATTGACATTGGCATGGTCATTTTGATTATAGTTCCTGAAAAAGTATAGAGATTTCAGATTTTGAGCGCATTACTAAAAATTATTAGAATCACAACAATAAACACTAGAAAAGATAGATGTAGCTACCTCATGCATGCCACCAAGTTTTTGTAACTTCTTTACTTTATATTTCAACTCATTTATCTCAAAAACCAATGCTTCATGATCCATAGATGCTGCAACATTTCATCTACCAAACTTATTTCTCATGTTGGGTTATTGATAATCATTATTGGATATTTTTTTCCAAGATGTCATGCGCTTCATTATAGGTTTTATCAAAAAATGATCCATTTGTAGACGCATCCACAACCATAAGATTTCCCACATTTAATCCATTAAAAAACATCTCCATTTGTATCCAATGATGGAAAACATATATCGGGCATTTTCGTAGTAATTCTTTGAAACTCTCCTAGGCTTCATAAACATTTTCATCCTCAAATTATTTGAAGGATATGAGATCATTCCTTAGCTTAGCATTCATGTTTGGAGGATTGAAACGAAACAAAAATTTATGTGTCAATTCATTCCATGATGTTATAGCACCAGGTGGTAGTGAGTTAAGCCATGCTTTAGCTATGTCTCAAAGAGAATAATACAATAACTTCAACTTTAAAACTTTCTCAGGCACTCCTAATTGAAAACAAAATCATAAAATTCCTTAAATGCACGAAGATGTGTTCTAGGATCTTCAGTAAATGAACCACTATATTGCCCCATTGATTACAACATTTGAAATATTACATGTTTCAGCTTAAAGTGAGCAACATGGATGACAAGTCTGGCTATACTAAGATTCAAATCATCTTAAGTTAGCACAACATGCTCTTGGATTGGCATGTTACGATCATCTATATTGTAATAATATTGTTCATTACCTCCATTTTTAGTTAGCAATTCTTCCTCACAATGTGGCAATGGTGGTAAATCATTATTTCCATCTATGTTCATGTTTTGTTGTTGATATTTTGCTTATCTACGACAACATCAAAATATTTATTCAACTTCAGGATCAAAAGTGTAACACCCATTTCCCATATACATCCCTATACACGAGTCACAGATGTCACATCAAATAATCAGTATATTTCTTAACTCAAAATAGGTAAAATCTATTTTCTTTCACAAATTCCATATTTGTAAATTTATTATAAAATAAATAATATGAGGAATTCAAAATATAATATTTCAACTTCTAATTAGAATCTGATCTCAGGTAGTAAAAAGGAGTTATGCTTTGTTCATATAATAAATAAACTTGTCTAATTTAAAATCCCATTTAAAATACCTTTTAAAGCATGTTTAGTATCATAATATTTGTTTATACTAAACTATATTTAATGCTAACCATACTTCTAGTTTGCAAACACTTTTTACTCGTATACATGCAAGCTAGAAAATTTTGAAATACATTCTGATGTCATTACTATTACTTGTAAATTGTAACACCCATTTCTTGGATACGTTTATGTACACAAGTCACGTGTCATATAACTTTTAAAAACATTTCCTTATTTGTAATGCATAAAAAATTGTTTAAAAAATAAAACAAAACATTTTTAATGTAATAATAGTAAAACGTTTGTTTTAACATATTACAAAAAGTATAACTTTAATACCTTCCAGAGCATTTTCTTAAGTCCATATACATGCCAAATAATTATCAAAATAGACATAAATGTCCTACAATTACTGATGAGTCATCCTTTTATTGATGATGTCCACTGCACTCCTTACTCCACTAGTCTTTGATATTTCATATATGTGAAATCAAAACATGCTAAGTATTTACTCAGTGAGACATAGTAATACAAAATGAATTATACTTAAATATAAACATATAACAAATTTTCAAAATACAAATGAAAATTATATAATTCATATCAATACATTAAATTGGCTTGGCGAACCAATCTTCGCTTATCCTTTATTTTCCCAATGTATGCCAAACGAGAATACAAGGTACATGCATTGCACCGAAGTGCCGAAATGTAAATTCACAAACTTATTATGAATTCCATGGATGCACATATAGTGCCAAAAGTGCACACAACACTGATACGAAAATGCGCCGTTATGAATTAAACAAAAACGATTGATAACTTTTATATACATATGTATATCGAAAAGGAAATTCACAAACTCATTATGAATACCATGATTGCACATTTAGTGCCAAAAGTACACATAGTACTGATACGAAAATGCACTGTCATGCATTAAACAAAATCGATCGATAACCAATGCATACAATGTATGTCGAAATGCACCTAGGACTCTCAATGCACATAGAACTCTCAATGCACAGATAATGGGCTCTTAAGTCAAATTCACATATTTAACATTCATTCGAACAACATAAAAGTTCATCTATTCCTTTTAGAGATGTTCATACTCTATAATTTATTCGTAACATCATTTCCATAAACGTCATGAAAACACATCAAAATATTGCAAAATATACTTTTATCAAAACATTTGAGGTGGACTCATCACATGTCATCCTCATCTCCTATAAGTACAACAAATGCACTCACCTGGTATACCTCACTATTATGCCTTATTGATGTCCAACTATTTGGCAACTTTATCTTTGCCCTTTTACTTGTTGGATTCAGGAGCTTGGTTACGATCTACACAAGCATCCATATTCATACACATACAATACAAATGTTAGTATGGTTTCTAACATTTATACAAAATAATAATACTCAAAAGTACTATTATTCTTGATTTCTATTAAAATTCCCCCTAACTTAAAATTCCAGGCTGAGTAGTATCGGTACGCTTTATGGTATCGATACTTTTATACTATGGTATCGATACTCCCTTAAGTGTTGATACCATTTTAGCACTCTAGAATCCATTTTTCAATAATGGCATTGATACTTTCCTCTTAGTACTGATACCCTAGTTTAATATCGATACTACTTGCATCAATATCGATACTATTCATTTTGTTCATCTTCATTCCTCAAAATTTAAACCTATAGTATTGGTATTGTTCTTCCAGTACCGATACCCTTACCGAGATTTTTCATTTTTCATTCCAATTTTACCCAAAAGTATAAATCCTTTTCTTTTATCACCAACTATACCATTAAACTCATCATTACTTAACCCAAATAACTTTCCTCCACAAATGTCCTTATAACATCTAAAATCTCCAAAGAACACTCAAACTAAGAATCACCCTAATTTTTCATACATGTTTTTAATCACTTCCAAGGCATTTAATCTCTTATTCACTTCTTGGACAAGTCAAATTTACTTGTACACTTCAATAAAAACTCATATTTCATCACATCAATCAAAAACCCATTTTTCTAAATCTCAAATAATTCACTAATCAAATAGTTTTAACCATCCTTGAAATTTCCTAAAGCCTCTATTTCACATAAGGTTTCAAAACTAGCCCATAAACTAAAGGAAAAAAAATGAATTTAAAGAAATCTTACCTTTGGCTATGGGGGAGAGCACGGGACGAGATGAAGGATAAGAAGAAGATAACTTAACTTATCCAACTTTCCCCTTTTTAATTCGTAAATATCCCTAATAAAATGAATTTTAAATTCAATCCTTCAAAAGGACTAAATTGCCCCTCTATTTTTCCATTCATAATGTAATACCCCAAAATTTTAGATAATGACCAAAATGCAAATTTTGAAAGTTTGATGCCAAAGTTGAAAATTGGGAAAAGTTTAAGGAATTAAGTGGTGATTTTTCTCAAAAATAATTTTATTTCATAAATGGATTTATTTAATGACCAAATTATAAATTTGGTAAAGTTTGGTGATTAAAGTATAAACTTTGGAAAGTTTAGGGATCAAAATGTAAATTTGGAAAAATTAAAAATGAATTACGAAAATAAGAAATAAAAATATTATTTTCACATTTTTAAAATGTTGGAAAATAATATTTAATGGTTTAATTTCATGTGTATTTTGAATTGTTTGATTAAAGTGACTGAATTGCAATTTTTGGAAATTGCAAGGGCAAAACGGTAAAGTGGAAAACTAATTTGTTCATCTTTGACTATTAAAAGATGACAAGGTTGATATTTAATTTATTTTGAAGATGATAAGGATATGTATCTTGGTTTTATGGTAATTATGAAGTTATATTAAGGGTATATTGGTATTTTCACAAGTTAAGGCTTTAAATAATGTTTTAAATGATGATAATCATTGTATCAAAAACAAATATCATGCCAAAGTGTTCTTCTCCAGCATCTTCACGTGAGAAGGCTTCCAAGGTAAGAAAAATATTTATTTTCCATTTTTGAGCTAATTCCTTTGGAATTGGAGTTATGTCGTGAGATATGAAAGTGATCTAATCGAAAAACGCTATCATTTGGTACCAATATTGTTTTCTAATCTTGATGGATTTAAAAGATCCCAAATCTAAGGGTTTATGTTCATAATATGATTCATGAAATTGATGATAAATCTTGATGATTTACATGTTGCAGATTCATATTCAAGCATGAAAGATGATTAGAACATGTTTAATCTTTCTAGAACTTATTCTTTAAATTTCGGCCATGAATGGTTTAAGTGAGAAAAAATATATACGGGTTGGAGATGATGAAGGAAGTATTATACAAGCCTTATAAAAATATTGGGGACCATTTCATAATTTTTGAAAAGTTGGAGATCAATTCGTAAATTTTGGAAAATTGATGAAGAACCTAGGAATGAAGTTAAAAGAAACAGTTAGATTCTGAATTTGGTAGTAGGTTCGAAAATTCACCACAAATTATATAAAAATAATTTGGAGATTATTTTTATATATTTGTGTTTATATATCGATCTAGTTTTGTTTAAAATAAAAGGGGATCAATTTCAAGGTGAATACAAAAAGACATGAATTTTTAATCGAGGAAAGGTCAGAAAATTCGGACAGCAGATTCTGCAAAACAGATTCTGCAAAATAGATTCTGTTGATCAACTTTGAAAATTCACCATAAATTGTACAAAATGAATTAGAAGGAGTTATTTATATGGATAGATTTGTATTCTAGTCTAGTTTTCAACGGAATAAACGGAATTACATTCTAGTGTGTATATCAATCCAGAATATGGATTCTTTAAAGGTAGTGCGAGTTGTCTGAATATAGAGTTCTTATGGGATATGTTTATGTTAGTACAATACTAACATATATATCATTATGAATTGGTGATATATACAGATTGGGATTGATTTGTAATCGAAAAAAATAAAATATAAAAGGGCTTTTGGTGGACAATAATGAGGCTCATATATTTTGAAAGACATAAAGTGTCAAGGTGAGTGCAATACATGCATGAAATTATGCATGGATGTTTTATACATCATCAGGAAGACTTGCGATAAGTCGACCTTGTTTATATCAGCATGATATACGTCATTTATCATATATTTGATATATTCTAAATATGTCAAAGGTTGAAAAATATAATGCATTGATTATGGAAATTATGATATTTTACCATGAATGTTTTTCGAGTATGAACTGTCCAATGTTAAATATTGATAATATACTTTGCCATGGATGAATCGAATGAAATAGACTATATGCCAAAGTAAGTCATTGAGGGACAGGGTATAGTTGGCATGCCATAGAGTATAGTAGCTGCAGGTTTATAATAGCATTATAGTGTGAAAGGGCACTAAGTGCGGTAAGGTGGATACGACTTAATGTATCATGTTTGGATTAGCACTATAGCGTAAGCTTAGTGTAGGTGGTGGGCACGACCTTATGTGTCATATCCAGATTAGCACTATGGCATAAGCTTAGTGCAGGTTTAGCACTACGGTGCATGTATTTTACTCGAATACCCAGGGTCCTCGGGGTTTTATATTGGGCTATTGTCTACGAGCTTATGGAATTTAAATGGCAAGTATATCGATAAAATAAGCTTATGAGCTTATGGAATTTAAATGGCAAGTATATTGATAAAATAAGCTTACGAGCTTATGGAATTTAAATGGTAAATATGTTGATAAAATTAAGCTTACGAGCTTATGGAATTTAAATGGTAAGTATTTTGGTAAAATAAGCTTACTAGCTTATGGGATAAATGGTAAAAGATTTTTATATTATATTGATCATGGTAAAATATTGGATATGAAAATAAAATGATTTTATGGCATTTTGAATTTGACATTGAAAATCATGCATGAATTGTATTGCACTGTTTATTGTTTTAAATTGCCTCACTAAGTATATACTTAGCGTGTGATGATTTTCACGCGTAGGTAAAAAGCCAGTAATAGAATAAAGAGTACGGAGTGTCATCAAGCATAAAGAGGTATATTTCAATATCAGTAAGACATCCTATGATAGAATTTGATTTAAATAGTGGAATGTAATTTTATAAATGTTTAATTTGTTTTGTTAAACAAATTTGTAAGCAAAATGGAATTTTATTGAATTTATATGTATTTTCGAAAGTTAATGGTGTAGTACTGTAGCATGAACAGTAACCACGTTTTAAGCAAAATTTTCCAGTATGTAAATGGGGTACCGATTCCCCCTACAGGGATCCGATTCCCCCATTGCTCACTATTTATAAAAAAAGCTTTTGAATTAAATTTGTTATAATGAATTATAAATTATATGAATGATATTTTTATAATATCAATTATAATTTTATAGAGAATAAATTTTAAATCACGGTTTGAATTGAAAATGGTTTTCAAAATACGGGTGACATCCGTAATCTGTATAGGTATAAATATACGAGTTACGGGTGTTACATTTATTGGAATCAGAGCTATTGGTTTAGCCGATTCTAGGATTAAACCGATGTTATTTTGAGTTAAAAAGTGTATACATGCCACTAGAATTTCAAAAGTTACTGATAGTTGTATATATACTGTGATGATGCTTATTGGGAGTAAAGTTATTCTTTACTAAAGTATGATGATTCTGACTATGTTCAGATGTTGGAATTAAGGACAAAGGTAAGAAAGTCGAAATTGTTGAAAAGAAAGTCGAGATTGAAATCGACCAAAATGTGACCCGACATGACTTATGTAAAACACCTTAGAATGGTGGATGTTGTAAGGGATTTTTCTCCAGTTTGTGGAAGAAATGCCCAGTTTTGAACAAAGATTCTGAATTGGAAGAATTGATTAAAAAGTTTGAATGACTTACAAGAAAAGTTGAATCGGATGAAGATTCATAGGAGATTTTTGAATCTAGTGATGATTCTGAGTTTTCTCCAAGTAAGCTTAAATAAGTGAGAAATATTTAAGCTAAGCATTAAATTGTTTAAATCATTGTTGATTTGAGTAAGAGAAATTGGGTAAGCGGTAAATATGATTTTCGCTAAAAGTTTTTAAAAAAAATTGAGTTATTGGTGAATAAAACGGTTATAAGTTGGATTGGGAATAAATATCAAGTCCATAAAATTGGAAAGAGTTACATTGTGAAGGTAAATATGTGAAAATAGATTGTCTAACTTCCATGCTACAATGAATTATTGTTTAGATTGAGATGGATTCTCAAGAACTTGAAAAGTGTCAAGTTCGTAATGATTAGAAAAATAATAAATTTGTTTACTAATGTTATTTTAGCATTAACTGCTATGAAATTATTACTACAAATTTATCAAGTTTTCTTATTGAGCGATGTGAATATTGAAATTTTCATTTGAGATGGAAAATGCTGCAATTGCTCAAGAATAATTTCTATGGATCTAGAAAAGTTATAAATATTTCCTTAAGAATGAAATAAGGAATTCCAAAGTAGAAATATTCAATTCTACTTGATATCGAGTGATATTATAACAGAAGACTCATAGGTCACGGTCATGATACAAGTGTTAGTCGGAAAAATAGTAAATGTTCGATAAAGATTCAGGAGACTATGTTCCTGATGAATCCGATGGGATTATCATTAACAAGTTTTAGATCATTTTGATCATGAGTTGGTTATCTCTGCATTAAGGTTGGATTAATGGTCGCAAGAAGCGATTAATTTAGAAAAATGCAGCGAAATTAAAAATTTTAATGATTGATGAAAAAGTGAAATTATTACTAAAGTGATAGCAGCAATGGTTGCGATTAAGATGATATAAAAAGGATGCATAGATTTTTTAGCTAAGGTGATAAGTATCTGAAGTAAGATCATATGATATTTCCATAACTCGCAAATTTCCATATATCTTTCTAGATTTATTATTTTGGTTACCTCCAAATTGAGAGGTGGAACACAATATTAATGGTTATCAAGGCATTGATTCTGTATCTATGGGTTCGTATCGAATGGTTGTGATTGAGTTAAGAGAATAAAGAACCAATTACAAGAATTGATAGATTGAGGATGCATTAGACCGAGTAGTTCACATTGGGGTGAACCGGTGTTGTTTAAAAAAATTGGATTTATGCGATTATGCATAAATTATTGATAGTTAAATAGCGTAACTATCAAGAACAAATAGCCTATTTTGAGGATTGATGACTTCTTTGATCAACTTAAAAGGACCATCAATGTTTTCTAAATTTGATATTCGAATGGGATATCACCAGTTAAATTTTAAAGAGAAAGATGTTCCAAAGATAGTTTTCAAGAAACGGTATAGACACTACGAGTTCATAGTAAAGCCGTTTGGTTTGAAAAATGCTCAGGTAGCATTCATAGACTTGATGAATAAAGTATTTAAATTATACTTGGATTAATTTGAGGTGGTTGTATTGATGACATTCGGGTATACTCGAATACAAAGATAGAGCATGATGCTTATCTTCGTATTGTACTTGAAATATTTAAGGATAAAAGTTATATGCTAAACTATCACAGTGTGAGTTTTGGCTATCAGAAGTTGATTTTCTTAGTCATGTTGTCTCGGCATATGGCATAAGAGCTCAATATATATATATATATATATATATATATATATATATATATATATATAATATAAAAAACACAGAAATGAAGAAACAGAAAAGAAAAGAAAATAGAAAAAAAGAAGAAAATGAAAATGAAAATGAAAAAAATAATAGAAAATGAAAAGAAAAGAAAAAAATGAGAGATGAAAAAATATATATATTTCACTTGTGAAAAATGCGAGACTAATGACTTTGAAGTCAACTCTGATGGGTGTCTATTTCATAGAGGAAGAATTTGTATTCCTCATGATGATGAGTTAATGAAAGATATTCTTTCTGAAGCAAATTATAGTCCACTGAATATGTATACAAGTGGGAACAAAATGTATCAGAATGTAAGAAGTCATTTTGGTGGCCAGGAAAAAAAACATTATTGAGTTTGTTGCTACATTGTTTGACATGTCAATACGTAAAGCTGAGCATAAAATGCTTTCTTAATTGTTGCAACTGATTTCTATTTCAGTGTGGAAATAGTAAAGAGTCACTATGGATTTTGTTATAGGATTCTATTTGGGTGATAGTGACCGATTAATTAAATCGACACATTTCATTTTGATGCGAATAGAACATGCATTGGATAAATATATAGAGTTGTATAACTTGAGAAATAGTTCAAATACATGGAATGCAATATCCATTATATCGAACAGTGATTCAAAGTTCATTTTAAAGATTTTGGAAATAATTGCATAAAGTTTTGGGTATTTGATTGAATTTTAGTACGACTTTCATTCACAGCCGAATGGTAAGTCGGAAAGTACTATTCAGATATTAGAAGATATGTTGAGTGCATGTATGATTGATTCCAAGGAATCATAGTAAAAGAAAAGTATTTGATTTTAGTAGAATATATCTACAATAACAGTTACCAATTGAGCATCAATATGGCTAAGTATGAAGTTTTATATGGGAGAAAATGTTGAATCTCATTAAATTGATTCGAGTTAAAAGATCGAAATCTGGTTGACCATATTTATTGAAAGATGTTGATGATAAAGTAAAGATAATCGCAAGATGACATTTGATCGGAAAAAGTTTTATGCAGACTTGAAGCAAAAAGATATTGAATTTCATGAAGGTGATAAAGTTTTTCTTAAATTATTGCCTTAGAAAAATAAAATTTGTTTTGAGTGCAAAGGAAAATTTAAGTCTAAGATTCATTGGACTTTATGAGATATTAAAAAGAGTTATATTGATGGTTTATCAGTTAACATTAACTCTGGAGGTAATTGAGATCCAGAGTTGGATAAAGTACAATGTTTTCATGTGTCGATGCTTAGAAAGTATCGAATGGATCTTTCACATGTCATTGCATCAGAGGAAATTAAGATCTGACCAGATTTGACTTATAAAGAAGAACCAGTTCGGATCTTAGCTTGAGAAATCAAAGAACCGCGTATCAAGATGATTTCTCTAGTTAAAGTGATTTAGAAAAATCATAATTTCGAGGACATTACTTAAGAAAGCGAGGATGATATGAAGAAATAATATCTACATATTTTCATATCAGGTTAAAGAATTGGATTGAACAGATTCAAAATCTAATGATTTGTATGATCTTTACAAAATTCACAAGAAATTTGCAGTTAAGGCGTGAGTACGTCTTATTAGTCTGTATAACCCTAAATTAGGGTTACAAAATTTATAATTGAAAAATCAATCCTTATGAAAGGGGAGTTAGTGTTTTAATAGAGATTTTAAAATTCGAGGATGAATTTTATTTAAGGAGGGGAGAATTGTAGTACCCCAAAAATTTAGATAATGGCCAAAATGCAAATTTTGAAAGTTTGATGTCAAAGTAGAAAATTGGGAAAAGTTTAAGGAATTAAGTGGTGATTTTTCTCAAAAAGAAATTTATTTCATAAATGGATTTATTTAATGACCAAATTATAAATTTGGTGAAGTTTGGTGATCAAAGTATAAACCTTGGAAAGTTTAGGGATCAAAATGTAATTTTGGACAAATTAAAAATGGGTTACGAAAATAAGAAATAAAAATATTATTTTCACATTTTTAAAATGTTTGAAAATAATATTTAATGGTTTAATTTCATGTGCATTTTGAATTGTTTGATTAAAGTGATTGAATTGCAATTTTTAGAAATTGCAAGGGCAAAACGGTAAAGTGGAAAACTAATTTGTTCATCTTTGACTATTAAAAGATGACAAGGTTGATATTTAATTTATTTTGAAGATGATAAGGATATGTACTTGGTTTTATGGTAATTATGAAGTTATATTAAGGGTACATTGGTATTTTCACAAGTTAAGGCTTTAAATAATGTTTTAAAGGATGATAAGCATGATATCAAAAACAAATATCATGCCAAAGTGTTCTTCTCCAGCATCTTCACGTGAGAAGGCTTCTAAGGTAAGAAAAATATTTATTTTCCATTTTTGAGCTAATTCCTTTGGAATTGGAGTTATGTCGTGAGATAGGAAAGTGATCTAAGCGAAAAACCTATCATTTGGTACCAATATTGTTTTCTAATCTTGCTGGAATTAAAAGATCCCAAATCTAAGGGTTTATGTTCATGATATGATTCATGAAATTGATGATAAATCTTGATGATTTACATGTTGTAGATTCATATTCAAGCATGAAAGATGATTAGAACATGTTTAATCTTTCTAGAACTTGTTCTTTAAATTTCGGCCATGAATGGTTTAAGTGAGAAAAATTATAGAAAAATTATATACAGGTTAGAGATGATGAAGGAAGTATTCTACAAGCCTTAGAAAAAAATTGGGGACCATTTCATAACTTTTGAAAAGTTGGAGATCAATTCGTAAATTTTGGAAAATTGATGAAGTACCTAGGAATGAAGTTAAAAGAAACAGTTAGATTCTGAATTTGGCAGTAGGTTCGAAACTTCGCTAGAAATTATATAAAAATAATTTGGAGATTATTTTTAAATATTTGTATTCATATATCGATCTAGTTTTTTTTAAAAACAAACGGGGATCAATTTCAAGGTGAATACAAAAAGATATGGATTTTGTAACCGAGGAAAGGTCAGAAAATTCAGACAGCAGATTCTGCAAAACAGATACTGTTGATCAACTTTGAAAATTCACCATAAATTGTAAAGAATGAATTAGAAGGAGTTATTTATATGGATAGATTCTTATTCGAGTCTAGTTTTCAACAGAATAAACAAAATTAAATTCCAGTGTGTATATCAATACAGAAAATGGATTCTTTAAAGGTAGTGCGAGTTGTCTGAATATAGAGTTATTATGGGATATGTTTATGTTGGTACAATACTAACATATATATCGTTATGAATTGGTGATATATACAGATTGGAATTGATTTGTAATCGAAAAAAATTAAATATAAAAGGGCTTTTGGTGGACAATAATGAGGCACATATATTTTGAAAGTCATAAAGTGTCAAGGTGAGTGCAATACATGCATGAAATTATACATGGATCTTTTATACATCAATTGGAAGACTTATGATAAGTCGACCTTGTTTATATCAGCATGATATACGTCATTTATCATATATTGGATATATTATAAATATGTCAAAGGTTGAAAAATATAATGCATTGATTATGGAAATTATGATATTTTACCATGAATGTTTTTCGGGTATAAACTGCCCAATGTTAAATATTGATAATATACTTTGCCATGGATGAATAAAATGAAATAGACTATATGCCCAAGTAAGTCACTGAGGGACATGGTATAGTTGGCATGCCATAGAGTATAGCAACTGCAGGTTTATAATAGCATTATAGTGTGAAAGGGCACTAAGTGCGGTAAGGTGGATACGACTTAATGTATCATATCCGGATTAGCACTATGGCGTAAGCTTAGTGCAGGTTTAGCACTACGGTGCATGTATTTTACTCGAATACCTAGGGTCCTCAGGGTTTTATATTGGGCTATTGTCTACGAGCTTATGGAATTTAAATGGCAAGTATATTGATAAAATAAGCTTATGAGCTTATGGAATTTAAATGATAAGTATATTGATAAAATAAGCTTACGAGCTTATGGAATTTAAATGGTAAGTATGTTGATAAAATTAAGCTTACGAGCTTATGGAATTTAAATGGTATGTATTTTGGTAAAAGAAGCTTACGAGCTTATGGGATAAATGGTAAAAGATTTTTATATTAAATTGATCATGGTAAAATATTGGATATGCAAATAAAATGATTTTATGGCATTTTGAATTTGACATTGAAAATCATGCATGAATTGTATTGCATTGTTTATTGTTTTAAATTTGCCTCACTAAGTATATACTTAGTGTGTGATGATTTTCACGCGTAGGAAAAAATCCAGTAATAGAATAAAGAGTACGGAGCGTCATCAAGCATAAAGAGGTATATTTAAATATCAGTAAGACATCTTATGATAGAATTTGATTTAAATAGTGGCATGTAATTTTATAAATGTTTAATTTGTTTTATTAAACAATTTTGTAAACAAAATGGAATTTTATTGAATTTATATGTATTTTCGAAAGTTAATGTTGTAGTATTGTAGCATGAACAGTAACCACGTTTTAAGCAAAATTTTCCAGTATGTAAATGGGGTACCGATTCCCCCTATAGGGAACAGATTCCCCCACTGTTCATTGCCACTGTTCACCATTCACGGGTACTGTTCACTATTCATAAAAAAACTTTTGAATTAAATTTGTTATAATGAATCATAAATTATATGGAATGATATTTTTATAATATCAATTATCATTTTAAAGAGAATAAATTTTAAATTACGGTTTGAATTGAAAATGGTTGTCAAAATACGGGTGATGTCCGTAATCTGTATAGGTATAAATATACGAGTTACGGGTGTTACACATAATATATAGTCTTAAACACAACTTCTTAAATCACTCCTTATACTTATCAATTTACTCAATTTAACCCAACAAATTTTAAATCGTTTCACTAGGGTCACTGACCCAATATTTGGGGTATTACATAAATATTCCTTAGTGATTGATGGCAAGCTCATTTCCCTACTATATTTCGCTTTAATTTTCCTACGAGTGAAAATCATAACACGCTAAGTATACACTTAGCGAGGCAATAAATATAAATATATTCAAGTCAACGCAACACATAAATGTAAACAATAATAATATTCAATACATTATGATCACTTTACCTATATTTCCAATCATGCTACTAATATGGACATGATATGAATCACATATAAATTTCTTACCAATATACTTGTCTTGTATTCCAAAAGCTAATAAGCTTATTCACTTATTTATTAGTAATTAACTAATAAATCATAGCCCAAATGCAACTATACGAAGACCCTGGGTATTTGAGTCAAATAAGCACCGGTGTGCTTACCATATGCATTGAGTGTCCTTGCACACCATAGCGTTGCACCGAGCATCCTTACACACTACAATTTGTACTAAGAGTCCTTACACACTATAGTACCATATGCACTAAGTGTCCTTACACACTAGAGTACTTCACTAGGTGTCCTTACACACTATAGTGATAATCCGATTATACAACTGCTAGACTCTATGACATGCCAATTACACCATGCCCATCAATTACTTACTTGGGCATACAATCTATTTTATTTGATCCATCCATGACGAAGTATATTATCACAATTTAACATTCAAGACTATGGTTTTCATAATTTTTCTCACCCTCAATAGCATAGGATGAATACTTTGAACATTCAAGACTATGGTTTTCATGATTTCACTTGATTTCGATTCGATTCGAGCATGAATTCAATCTCTATTCAACGTTTTAAAATCTCTACAAACCTATAATCAAAATTCATAAAAATATAAACTTCCCCTAATTTTAGGGTTAGGCCAAAAATCGTAGATCCATTTTTAAGAAGTTTGATCATGATTTGATCATCAATCAAGCTTGGAAATTATTCTATAACCTCAACAACATCAAAATCCATCATCAATTCAATAAACCCTAATATGAACATAAACCCTATAATTTAGAGCTCTTCAAATAAAAGAAATTTATATTTCACTATTCGATCCAAAATCCAAAGGAAAATGCTCAAAAATGAAAAATAAAATTTCTCTTACCTAGGTATGGGGGAGCACAAAATAGAGCTGAAAAATGGCTTGGTCTCATGAAATTTTAGTTAATTTCATGTTAATTTATCATTTATTTATGCTTAAATGAATTTAAAATTCATTAAATTGGGAAATGACAAATTTTTTCATTAATGAAACCTTATATTTACATCCATACCAAGCCACATGTTGAATATCATCTTAGAAAGTCAACGATAAATAAATTAAAGATCAAAAATGATTCTTACCAAAATGTCATTCTTGATGTTGAAATATTCATTTACGGGGCCAAAATACATAACTTTTGGAAATTACACTTTTAGTCCTTGAACTTTTGTAAAATTAAAATTTTGGTCTATGAACTTTCCATACTTTGTACTTTCTCCAATTAACTTTTAAACTTTACATTTTCATCAGAAACTAAAATTTGGGGTATTGTAGTTGTTCCCCTTAAGAAAGTTTATCCTCGGATTTTCAATACACATATGATGTATATAGATGAATATATTGTTTTTTTTATCTTGTTCTCCTTTCCAATTAGCTTTTTCCAACTTTTGATATCTCTAACGAACTTTAATAAGTATCAGTTTCATTAGTCAAACTTTGACTACATCTTAGTATCCTCCGATATGATGACATACGAAGAATTTAATCGATACTTTAACAAAAACTTATCACTACTTCAATAGAATAACTCTTTGTTTTTTTAATCCGAATAAAACTTTTATTGATTGGCAGCTATAGTGAGATTATCTAAATAATCTTTACCAGTTAAAAAGTCCATTGTAACACGTTCTTATTCCTACTAATGGATGGAAATTGGTTACACCAATCCAGAAGACACTTGATGTTATGCTTTAACTTGTTGACATATCAGACATTAATAGCTCTTTTCATATCTACTACTAATATCAACTTTTTCCTTAATAATACAAGCATCAACCAAACTTAACTTCAAAGTCTTTGGATTCACCCTTTTTCCACTTGTTCTATCTTTGACAAACACAATAATTTTCATCTTTTATATGAAGATCCTTTACTTGATCTAGCCGTACATGTTTTAACTTTAATTCTACAATCAGAACACCATCTTTCCTTAAAGACAATCACATATTCAAAACTCTCATAACATAAATGTATTCCGATTTAATCGTATTAGCCACCATATTAGCCATTGGTGGTGGCAGTAGATAAGCACATCATCATTATTTAAGGAATTTAATCAATTTCCTTTATTTTCGCTCCTTTGAGTTCACAAATACTTTTGACTTTTGAGATTCGTACATATATAGAGCCACTCACCATAAAGATAGTGGTGTTATATCAATAAAAGAAACACAATTGTTACCAACTCAAGATCATGAGTCTGATAATCTATTTCATGATTATTTATGCTTTGAAGAAAAAACCTTAGCTTTTCCTCTTACACAAGCATATATCCCATACCATTATGAGACTCATTACTATAAATCGTATAATATTTTCCAGATTATAATTACACTAACATTAAAGCTTATGTCAGTTTTCTTTTTAGCATCTTGAAGTTTTATTGGCAATTATGAGTCAAAATGAATAGTATATGTTTTCTCAATAGCTTGGTTAGAGGAAAGACAATCATCGAAAAGTTCTTTATGAACTCTTAATAGTAACCAGCTAATTCCCAAGAAACTTTGAATTTCAAAAACACTCTTTGGATTTTATTATTCGACTGTGGCTTTTGCTTTCTCGAGGTCTATTCTTATCTCCTCAGTTAAGATCACATGCCCAAGGAATACAACCTTAGACGACCAACATTTACACTAGGTCAACTTACCATGCAATTTTTCTCCCAAATATTTGGAAGAGCTATTCAAAGACATGCATCATGTTCTTCCTAGTCTTACAATAGATCACAATAACATCAATGAACACTACCACCAATTAATCCAAGTATAACTGAAATACTCAATTTATATAATCCATAAGTATTGCAGGAACATTAATTAAACTAAACGACATTATTGCAAACTTGTAGTGTTCATATCGAATTCTAAAAGTGTCCTAGAAAGATATTATTTCTCATCTTTAACTAATAATATCCCGATAGGAGATTCGACTTAGGAGACACCAATGCACTCTTTTAATTGATCAAGAGATTATCAATTCTCATAATAGGATAATTGTTCTTCTTTGTACCTTATTTAATGGACAATAATCCATGCACAAATTCATAGACTTATAATTGTTTTTCATAATAACACTGGTGCATCCCATGTTACACGCTTAGTCTTGTAAATTCCTAGTCTTAAGAATTTTACTAACTATGTCGTTAATTCTCTAAGCTTAGTCGGATCCATTCGATATAGGGCTATAGAGATAAACCTAATACCTAATAACATCTCTATTTCAATTTCTACATCTCAATCTAGAGGTAATCCAGGTAACTTTTGCAGATACACATTTGGATACACTTGAATAGTTGGAATATCATCAAACTTAACTAAGAGAGTTTAAGTATCGACCTCCTTTACTATGAAGGTTTGACAACGTAGTAGCAATAACTTTATAGCAATTGATGCTAAAATCACATTAGAAAACAAATGTACAATTTTTCCCTATAAAAAATATCTCAAAACTTTTTGAGTTCTATAAAATTCAATCGCTCTAAGCTGTAATTCATTGCAACATGGTAGGGGTAATCAATCTATTTCAAAAATTACATTCAAAAGGTAATTTTATCAAGTCTATTATAAATCAACACGTTGAATCCTTACCAGACAATTATTGTCTACAAATACGACTCACCCTCGCACTCTGGCCTAAAGGGTTAGTTGCACGCATATCACTTACGATCAATTAATTTATCAAAATGTTCCATATTTCAATCAATAATGTTCTCATGCAAGAACAAGGGTTTTCTTAAACTTACATTACCACTTCCTATTGTGCAAATACATAATCTTATTTAAACTAAATAGGAGAATTGTAACTAACTGAATTACTATCACTATTAACCTATTCTTAAACCTCATGCTCAGTCTCTTACTTCAAGCCCTTGATTACACACACATTATACATATACTAAATTACTCACCTTTATGAGTCATGAGTGATGCAATAAAACTTTACAATTACAAAATCAATAATAATGACATCCTAGTGGCATGTATACACTTTTTGACTCAAAATAATCTCATTTTAGTCCTAGAATTGGCTAAAATGTAGCTCTTATCCCAATAAATGTAACATACATTTCCTGTATACGTCCCCATACACGAGTCATATATGTCACATTAAATAATCAAAACATTTCTTAACCCAAAATAGGTAAAATCTAGTTTCTTTCACAAATTCCATATTTGTACATTTATTATAAAATAAGTAATTAGAGGAATTGAAAATATAATATTTCACCTACTAATTCAAATCTGATTTCAAGTAGTAACAAGTAGTTATGTATTGTTTATATAATAAATAAAACAATCTAGTTTAAAATCCCATTTAAAGCATGGTTTAGTATCATAATATTTGTTTATAATAAATTATTTTAATACTAACCGTACTTCTAGTTTGCAAACACTTTTTACTCGTATACATGACAGTTAGAAAATTTTGAAACATGGTCAGATGTCATTACTGTGACCTGTAAATATTCCTTAGTGATTGATGCCAAACTCACCTCCCTACTACTTTCACTTTCATTTACCTATGCGTGAAAATCATCACATGCTAAGTATACACTTAGTGAGGCAATGAATATAAATATATTCAAGGCAATGCAACATATAAATGTAAACAATAATAATATTTAATAAATTATGATCACATTACCTATATTTCCAATCATACTACTAATATGAACATGATATGAATCACATATAAAATTCTTACCAATATACTTGTCATCTATTCCATAAGCTAATAAGCTCATTCACTTGTTTATCATTTATAAACCAATAAACCATAGCCCAAATGTTACCCTCTACAGACCCTAGGTATTCGAGTCAAAGATGCACCAAAGTGCTTACCATATGCACTGAGTGTCCTTACACACCACAGTGCCACACTGAGTACCCTTACACACTACAATGCTCTACTATAGTACCATATGCACTTAGTGTATCTACACACTATAATGTTTCACTAAGTGTCCTTACACAATATATTGATAATCTGATTATGCAACTGCTAGACTCTATGACATGCCAATTACACCTTGTCCTTTAACGGCTTACTGGGGCATACAATATATTTTATTTGTTCAATCCGTTGAAAAGTATATTATCACAATTTAACATTGGGTAGTTCATACCAGAAATATCATTCATGATAAATATCATATATGTTCATGATAAACATCATATAAAACGATAAGTGATCAATGCATTTTATTTCAACCTTTTACATATTTAAAATATGTCAAATATATGATGAATGACATAAATATCATGTGAACATAGATAAGGTAGACGCATCGCAAGTCCTACCTGATGATTTATAAAGCATGCATGTATAATTTTATGCACGCATTACACTCATTTTGACATTACATACAAGTCAAAATATAAAACTCACTAAGCTTTAACTTGATCGTTTGCTTCTAATTTTGTTAAATCCCAAAATTTGTCATAATTTCATATCCCAGTGGTTTGCACTACCTTTAAATATATATTATTTTATATTAATATAAACCTTTAAAAGTTATTTTGTTTATACCACTATAAAACTGAATCAAATAAAAATATATCCATATAAGGCACTTTTTCTAGTTCAATTTGTACAATTTATTGTGAATTTTCAAAGTTGACCGACATAATCTGTTTTAAGTAGAATCTGTTGCCCATTTTCTGACCTATCATCAGTTAAAAATTCTTATATTTTTGTATATACCGCAAAATCAGTCCCAATTTTTTAGAAAGAAACTAGACTAATATATGAATCCAATGCTATAAAATAATCCTCTAATCGTTTTTAGAATTCATGGTGGTTTTCTAAACTTACTATCTAGAACTAAATTTCTAAGCAGGCTTCACCAATTTGCATTTTCAACTTGTCATTAATTCTATTAGTTCATGAAATGCACATATATGCATGCATCAAAAATTACATAACATTTTATGTGTCACTCCTTACCATAATAACTCTATCATTGGCTCATCGCAAGCCAATGTTTGCTAAAAAACATAAGTACAAATTAAATTTGTACTCACCTAGTTTCTTTTGCTTGAAAACTTTTCTTTAAAATTTACATTTCATCCTTAAGATTCTCCTTAGATTTGATAATATTTGATCTTGATTTGAAGCACACAATATAAATGAGTATCATTACAAAACATATACAAGTTCAAACCACATGTTAGAATCTTATTAACATATACACACAATAAAAAATATTTTCCTAAAAATTCTTTTGATACTCATTTGATACTAATTCCATGTCACAACATAATTGTTGACAATAAAACTTCAAATTAACCATTCAAGTACCTTTTTATCCAATATTTTCATCACAGTTTCACTTAAGTTCATAACTTTTCCAAACTTGTGATTTGAACCTCAATTTTAACCAACTATCCAAAATAATCCAATTTCACATTCTAACTTCAATTTCAACACTCAAAAATTAATTTCCAGTATAATACATCAATGATTGCACATTTACACTTTAACCCATAACCTCAATTTTAGAATGCTTCATACATAATTTCCAGCCCCTAAATAATTTTCCATATTTTTTCTCACCCTTCATAGCGTAGGTCGAATACTTTAAACATTCAAGATTAGGGTTTTCCTGATTTCACTTGATTTCGATTCAATTCGAGTATGAAATCAACCTCTATTCAACATTGTAAAATATCTACGATCAAATTTCTTCATAACACAAACATCCCTTGATTTTTGGGTTAGGCCAAAAATCATAGTTCCATTTTTAAGAAGTTTGATCATGATTTGATCATCAAGCTTGGAAATGATTCTACAACCTTAACAACATCAAAATCCATCATCAATTCAATAAACCCTATAATTTGGGATCTTTGAACACAAGCATGATTAACATGCAAAAATGGCACCAAATGATATAACTGTTCAAATATAATGATTTCTATTTCACGGTTAGATCCAAAATCCAAAGGAAATTGCTCAAAAATGAAAAATAATATTTCTATTACCTAGGTAGGGAGTATCACGAAATGGAACTGAAAAATGGATTGGTCTCATGAAATTATAGTTAATTTCATGTTATTTATCATTTTATTTAAGCTTAAATGAATTTAAAACTCATTTAATTAAGAAATGGAAATTTTGCCATTAATGAAACCTTATATTTACATCCATACCAAGCCACATGTTGGTTATCATCTTCCAAATTCAAATATGAACAAATTAATTAACCCTTTACAACTTTTCCATGCAATCTTTCCAAATTTTCAATCTTGCAATTTTTAATCCAACGGTCCAAAATAACCATGGAAATAAATTCTCAAATCCAACGACCTTATTATTTTACATTATATTAACATGTGAAAACTAATATTTCTAAGCTCAATTTAATGCCCTTTAAATTTCCCTAAATTTTCTATTTGATCCGTTTTACCGAATTTTACCGAACTTCAACACTTTAATCATAAATTCAATATAATTTTTTTTGATTCTCATCAAAATTTCATTCTTGAGGTTGAACTATTCATTTACAAGGCCAAAACACATAAATTTTGGAAATTACATTTTTGGCCCCATGTTTTTGGAAAATGAACATGTTAGTCCCTAAACTTTCCAAACTTTATACTTTGGCCACTAAACTTTTGAATTTTTCATTTTGTTCAATAACCAAAATTTAGGGTATTACAAAAAGGCTCTAAGTCTCAATTGTCTTAGTGGGACATACATGAGAAGTAAAAAGAAATAATACCTATAAAAAGAAATTAACAATGTAAGTAAAAATAAACAACTCTAATACAAAACCATTGCTCCCCGACAATGATGCCAAAAACTTGATGCTATGATAATGCTACTACAAAATGCAATCATATACTGTCATCTTCAAGTAATAAGTGGAATCTATAAAGCTTCGGATATCATACCCACATAGAGAAAAATAGATTACAAAAGATGAAATTTCAGGCAGTGCTACATCAAATAGAAAAGCTTCTGATCAAGGATTAAAAAGGTGCAAGTTATATAAGACAATTTCCACTACGATTATGATGAATAAAATATTTTCATGTGTTACACAAATATTTACAACATTCGATT
The DNA here is from genome assembly GCF_006381635.1 of Hibiscus syriacus. Classification (NCBI taxonomy): domain Eukaryota; kingdom Viridiplantae; phylum Streptophyta; class Magnoliopsida; order Malvales; family Malvaceae; genus Hibiscus; species Hibiscus syriacus. The sequence continues at coordinate 1,870,895 of NW_024062924.1, read as the reverse complement.
CACTAGAGTCAATTTTCATTAACTCAAGAAATCAAATAAATTAACAATGCATGACAATGGCAATATACATCTTGTTGTGCTAACTTGTTATTTGCAAAACCAAAGATGTTTAAAACTTTACATGAAATATACATAATCTTCATTTATAAAACTCATATTAACATCCATGTATGAAGCTAATTTTATTTCTAAACTCATCTTTTAAGTATGGCAACAAATGAAAGCAAGTTAAAACATTAAATGCAATAGAAACCTTAAAACAAACACATGGTGTTTGAAACTAAATAACATCCACAACAATGAAAGAAAACATTCATTCTAGACTGCAATTACCCTATCTTTATTGAAGGAACAACATTGACATGAACTATCATGATCATCGCGGCTACACAACAAGCTCCCCCAACTATTGCTGCACTTCCTGACGAAGAACTCAGGTGACCATGGATTTTTTATGGAAATAAAAATAAAATCTTGGAGAAAATAATCATCCATATGGTTTGATTACTTCCCTTATTTATAGTCCAAGAAGTCAAGTCTTAATTAGATAAAAACACACCATTTGTCAGGTGATAATTGGGATGAATAACATATGTCCAACCAGTTGTCCCCTTTCAAAACTTTATTTAACCACTTATGACTCAGTAGTTTCTATTAGTTCTACACAATGACCTATCACAACATTACCTACAACATTACCTACAACATAGAGTAACGACATCGCATCAGTGTACTATTTTTTTTACCAAAATGTAGTAAAATACCCTAAAAGATGCAAACTCATTCCCATGATGCAAATAGTGTGAAATCATGAATAAATTCTTGTAATGTGCTCTTAATAATGCTAGAGTTCAAACTAAACCCAGGTTAAAAGAACCTAAATGATAACTCTTTGGCCAATTATCCAACTTGATTCTCTAATACACATAGTGATGTTGATCAACTCTATATCTTACCATTATATATTGAGATTTACTCCTTTAGTAGAGACTCCAATTATGAAGATGCATTGGCTTGATATGAGGACTGCCCCTGATAATAATTTTTATTGTTTGATGTTTTAGTTATATTGGTTGAAGTTATGAGTGTTATTGTGGAAGCATTGGTTTTTTGTTTTATGTACTATTGTTGTGAATCCTATTTTGGTTGTGTACTCCTAAAATTTGAATTTAATGTTGTATTAGGGTTTACTACATCCTACATTCCTCATGATAGATTGGGATAATTCATGAAGTTCATATTGTAGGTGTTCTCTTTGGTGATGGCATTGTCACTCCAATTATAGTTCCTCATGAAATACACAAAATCGAGATTTTGTAGACATTCCTCAAAATTATGATTTTCACTGCAGTAAACACAAGAAAAGTTGATTTTGATTTAGCTTCATACATACCTCTATATTGTCATAGATTCTTCTTCATATCAGTCAATCTTGTCACATGTGTAGTAAACACATTCAATTAATCATTGTCTGTTATAGCAATAACTCTTCTTCAAGACATGATCCTTCCATTTAGATATTGATAGTTATTTTTGGAGATTCTTCCAAGGATGTCATATGCTTCATTGTATGATTTGTCTAATAAAGCTCGATTTGTTAATGTGTCCACAACCATTATGCTTTGTGTGTTTAATTCATTAAAAATATTTTCATTTTCGTCTAATGCTAGAAACCATACATTGGGCATTTACACAATAAATATTTGAATCTCTCTCATGCTTGATATAGATTTTTATCATTTATTTTCTTAAAAAGAGTGATATCATTCCTCAATCTAGCATTCATATTGTAGGATTAAATCAAAGTAAATATTTTGGTTAAGTTCATTTTGTGGGCTATTATCCCTGGTGGCAATGAGATAAGTCTCGTTGTGGCTTTCTCAAGAAGAGAATATGGGAAAAAAAACTTCAGCTTCAAGTCTTTTTCGGACACTTCTTGTTGAATGAGTTGTAAACTTCAATAAATGCTCTCAAGTTTGCATGAGGGTCTTTGGTATGCATTCCAATATATTGGCTCGACTGCAACATTTGGAACATAACCGACTTTAATTAAAAATGTGTAACATGGATGGTAGGAATAATAATACCATGATTCAAATCATCTAATATGGGCACAACGTTTTCACGAATTAGCCTACTCATTGATGTAATGATAATTTGGCAGCATAAAAATATTTTGCAAAGGAGTAGTTATCCTTTTTGTATGTCCTAATTACTCCGCTTGGCATTTATTTTCCTCAATTGGCAATGGTGGTTTCCTTTCTTCTTGTGAAGTAGGTGGTTCTATTTTTGGATGTTCTTGACGCTCTTATCTTTTTCATGAATAACTATCTCTATTTTAGGATCAATAGAAAAAAAAGTTTATAGTTATTTTATTTGAATCATGCATCGAAAACGTCATGTTAAAAGTTACTTACAAAAAATGAACACTATGTTAGTAAAAAGTCAATTTTCAAAGTAAGGACACTAATCCCTGGCAACGATGCCAAAAACTTGATGCTTTGGATATTGTAATAGAAAAAGTGCAAGTATACACTATCGTCCACCAAGTAATAAAATGGAAACACTTGTATGCCTGAAGTATCGTTTCCTATGGAGATTAGTGATTACTTAAGGAATTATTGTGCACCAAAACATGTAGTTGTTTATAACTAAATTAACGAGCGATGTCGAGATAATTTGATTAAAAATATAATAAAAAATAAAGAGATTACAGAACAAGTAAACGAAGCAAATTATTGATTTAGAAAAATGATTATGAAAAGTCAAACAGTAGCATGTAACCAACAATGATGTAGTAACAATTTTGATATGTCTAGAATTAACCTAGAAGGCATTCCTCTCTTGAAGATAATCACTAACCAATTACAATTAAAGAATATATCTTTTTAGTAATCTAAACAAGCTTACTAAGAATGCTATGATAAATCAGTCAAAAAGAAATATCATTTATACTAAATGTTGCTTTCACAAATGGTGATGCTACTCACGATGTGTAAGACTCCAAATATCAATTATGGGACTTTAGCAAAAAGATTTAAAATTTAAGGATTTATTTGATTAAATGATAAAAGATGAGAAATGATTTGGAGTAGTGGTTTGTACAAAATTGTAACAATGGATGATTAAAAAAGGCATTTTGGTTATTGGGAATAAAATGAATTTAAAATTTAAATTTTAATAGGGATTTAAGAAGGGGGAAGTTAAAAGGAACAAGGTTACGTTATTTCTCTTATTCTTTCTCCCGTAACTTTGTTCCTCCTCCATAGCCAAGGCAAATCTCATCTAATTAGTTTTTCCTTTCGAAATAGTTTGTTATTACAACCTTAAGTGATATCTAAGCTTAAGGAAGGGTTAAATAAGGTTAAAATAAGGAGATGGATGAGTTATTAGAGATTACAGAAAATGGTTTTTGAAGGATATGTTAGATTATGAGTTTTTACTAATGTTTATTACTATATTTGACTTGTCAAAGAAGTAAATAAGAGATTAGAAGCTTTTATATATGAGTAAAAACATGTTAGAAAAAGTGGTGTGATTTTCAGATTGAAATGTTCTTGAGAGATTTTAGATGTTTGAATAAGCTAAATGATGGAAAGCTAGTAGTTATAAGTAAATAAGAGTTTAATAGTATTGTTGGGAGTAAACATAAGGAAAATTGACCAACTTTGGATAAGAATCGGGCTGAAAATGGAAATTCTTGGTAAGGGTATCGGTACTGATAGAACAATATCGATACTATAGGCTTAAATGGGTATAAAAATGATGAAATGTACCGATACTAATGCAATTAGTATCGATACTGATGGGGTATCAATACTAAGAGGAGAGTATCAATACCATGGGTTTCCGAAATTCCAAAATGGTATTGATACTAAAATAGAGTATCGATACCATATTATAGTAGTATAGATATTGAGAGAAAGGTATCGATACCATGAATTCATAATGTAGAAATGATATTGGTACTGAAAGGGAGTATTTGCACCATGGTACAGAAGTATCGATACCAAGGTAAGGGTACCGATACTATTGATCTAGTGATTATATGATAGGCTGATTGTTATTGAAATTTAAATAATAGTACTTTTGAGTATTATTAAAGTATAGATGTTAAGGAGTATACTATAATTGTTATGTAATGTGTACTTAATGGATGCTTGAGCATATCGTAATCAAGCTCTTGAGTGAAGTAAGAACAAGGGCAAAGACAAAGTTACTGAGTAGTTGGACATCACTACAGTATATTGGGGAAGCATATCAGCTGAGTGCATATATGGTAATTATATTGATTGAGAGAGAATTATAATAAGTTCACATCAAATGTTTAAATTAATGTATGTTTTACTTTAAATGATATATGTTTATAACATGTGTGGAATTGACACTATGAAGAATCTTAAGGGTATAAATTATTTTAAAGTAAAAGATTAATGGCTTAGTTGTGTATTTGATAGAAATGTTTCAATTATGGTAGTTAGATGAAAGGTTAAATACCTTTGAGTAAAAGATTAATGGCCTAGCTGTGCATTTGAAAGAAATGTGTCAATTATGCCAGTTAGATGAAAGGTTAAATACCTTTGAGTAAAAGATTAATGACCTAGCTGTGCATTTGACAAAAAGGTTTCAATTATGACAGTTAGATGAAAGGTTAAATACCTATGAATAAAAGATTAATGGCCTAGCAATGCATTTGACAGAAAGTTGTCAATTATTCCAGTTAGAGGAAAGGTTAAATACCTTTGAGTAAAAAATTAATGGCCTAATTGTGCATTTGACATAAATGTGTCAATTATTCCAGTTATATGAAATGTTAAATACCTTTGAGTAAAAAATTAATGGCCTAGCTATGCATTTGACAAAAAGGTGTCAATTATGTGAGTTAGATGAAATGCTAAATTCATTTGAGTAAAAGATTAATGTCCTAGCTTTGCATTTGATAGAAATGTGTCAATTATGCCATTTAAATGAAAGGTTAAATATCTTTGAGTAAAAGATCATCTACGTAGCTATGCATTTGGCAGAAAGGAGTTAATCATGCAAGTTAGATAAGTGTCTAAATGCCTTTGGGTAAAAGACTAAAGATTTTGCATTGTATTTTGATATAAACAATGTTATTTATTGATGTAACAAAATGATTGTAAAGGATTCCCATAAAGTAGACAATTGATCATGGTTTTGATAGTCGAGACATATTTATGAATAATTTGTAATTCTTTTACAAGGTTATGCATCACTAAGTAAATACTTAACGTGTGTTGATTTCACGCGTATGTAACAATAAAAGATTTTTTGAGTAAGGAGTGCAACAATAACAACTTCATTAATTAAAGATTGACTCGTCAATAACATTGGGACAATCTTACTCATTTTGAAAACATAGTTGTCATGTAATTGAACTTAAGTAAATATTTTGTAATGTATTTAAATTGATAATTCTAACATTATGCTTATATGAATGTTATACTTTCTTGGTTTTAAAATTTGAAATAAAATTTTACGAGTTTTCAAATGACATAAATGTTTTAAAAAGTGATGTGACATTTGTATCTCGTGTATGGAAGGGTATACGAGGGATGAGTGTTACATTTATTGGTATCAAAACTATAGGTTTAGTCTAATCTTGGCCAAAACTGAGTTCATGTGAAATAAAAAAATAAAAAAATGGATTACATCCACCAAGATTGTCAAGGTTACTGATATGGTGTAATTAGAGTGTAATTGATGACACTCCTTACTAACTGTAATGTTGTTACTATGCATGTTCTAATAGATGTCAAAATCCTCGAACTCGCGTAGAGCGAGGGAACGAGAGATGAGAGAAAGGGCTGGTAGCAAACCTTATGAGGCTAATAGTGAGTAATTAGTCACATATGAAAATACTAGTTCACTTGCACATCAAGGGATGTCGGTACCAAAATTTGGAGCTTTTATGCAAGCTCTCAATGCCATATTGACTTTTTTTCAACTTCTCTGCCTCCCTCTGCTCCTCTAGTACCGAGGATGTTGATCCCAAAGGAGCTGAAGAGTTTAGGAGCTCCCGAATTTGATGGAGAAGAGGATAAAGGCCTATGGAAGATGATTTACGGCTGAATGATGTAATGATAATGCTTAAAAGTCTTCACTGCTCGGATTCAAAGAAGTTGGGTCGAGTTGTATCATTTTCAAGGGGATCTGCTAGAGTATGGTGGTCAAATACTACAATGTATGCACCACTGGAATAATTGACCTATTAGTTATTCCAGGAAGAATTTAACAATAAGTATATTGGGGAGCAGTTCAGACGCGTGATGCTGATGAAGTTTCTTAATTTGAAATAAGGAGACCGAGTAGTACATGAGTACGAGGCTGATTATGTTGCCTTTGAGTTTGTCTAACTTACAAAAAGTTATTAACCAAGCGAAAGCTATCAAGATAGCTCAATCATAGACATTAGCAGCGGAACAGAGGTTGCATATGGGAAAAAAGGTTGGACGCCTTCAACTCCCTATTATGTTAAGAGAGTCAAGGGCTGGAGTTCTAGATATATGGACAGAGATGGTTCTATTACAGCTTCACAAAAAACTAAACAATCCCAGTCGATTACTGTTAGCTCGGGTAGAGCACTTGGAGAATGAAATGTATGTCATACATGTGGTAGAGTGCACTAAAGAGTATGCAGACTTCTTAATGGAGCTTGTTTCCAATTTGGCGAGACTGGTCACTTTGCCTGAAACTTTCTAAAGAGATATAGGAACCATTCAACTCAATTGAAAAGATATGTGGTATCCTCTAATAATAGAAGGGGAAGGGGTAGATCATGGGGACAAGTTGAATCAATGCAGCGATAAGAGACTCGGGGAGTCGCCATAATTTATAACATTAAGACCAATGAGGATTGGGATGACCTGGAGATCGTAACAGGTACAGTCCATCTTTTTGATGAGCTTGCATTTGTATTAGTTGACCCTAGTTCTACACATTCTTACATTAGTATAAAGTTGGTTAGAGCTAGAGGAATTCCTTTAGAACCAATCTTTAGTGAAATGATAGCGGTAAATCCTATGGGTCATAGTACGAGAGTAGAGCGGGTGTGTAGAAAATGCCTAAATAAAAATCCAAGGGATTTTGTTTCTGGAAAATTTAATGGAGTTTCCTTTCGATGAGTTTGAAATCATTTTATGTATGGAATGGTTGTCTCCACATCATGGATGGGTTGATTGTTGCCAGAACCAATTATTTATGAAAGATTCGGAAGACTAAGAAATTGTAGTGATCAGCGAAAAAGTGAAATCACCATCCAATATGATATCATCCATGACTGCAGGAAAATGATGTTAAAGGGGTGTATAACGTTTCTAGCTAATGTGGTAGATACTCGAGTGTTGGAGGTGATTAAACGATATTCCAACAATTAGGGAATTTCCAGAGGGTTTTCCAGAGGAATTACCGGGTTTACCTCAAGATTGTGAGGTGGAATTCAAGATTGAGGTTTACCTGGGTACTGAACCTATTTCTATGGCTACTTGATAAAGGATTTATCATACCTAGTATTTCTCCTTAGAGAGTATCGGTTTTATTTGTGAAAAAGAATGATGGGTCTATACGGTTATGTATTGACTATCGTTAGTTAAATAAAGGAACGATAAATAACAAGTATCATCTTCTGAAGATTAATGAGTTGTTTGATTAACTGAAAGGCGCAACAGTGTTATCTGAGATAGACCTGAGGTCGGGTTACCATCAGTTAAAGATTGAAAAGGAGGATATTTCCAAGATGGCTTTTTGGACTAGGTATAGACATTATGAATTCGTAGTAATGTTGTTTGGATTGACTAATTCTCCTGCAACATTCATAGACTTGATGAATAGAGTATTCCAACCTTACTTGGATCAATTTGTGGTGGTTTTTATATATTATATTTTGGTGTATTCCAAGTAAAGAGAGGAACATGATGCTCATATTCGAGTTGTTCTTCAGATACTTCATGAAAAGAAGTTATATGCGAGACTGTCCAAATGCAAATTTTGATTAGCTGAGATTGTTTTCCTTGGTCATGTAGTCTTTGCGGAAGGTGTAAGAGTAGATCGTAAAAAAATTTCAAGCCATAGTGGATTGAAAACCCCCAAAATGTTACAGAAGTTAGGAGTTTTTTGGGGCTTACTGGTTATTATAGGCGGTTCATGAAGAACTTCTCAATGTTAGCCCAGCCGCTAACTAAGTTGTTACGAAAGGATGTTCCTTTTGTCTGGACAGGAAAATGCCAAGATAGTTTTGAAATGCTAAAGAGAATAATAATCGAGGCCTTAGTGCTTGTGTAACCTGAGTCAGGTAAAGATTATTTTGTTTTCAGTGATGCATACCATAATGGGCTGGGATATGTGCTAATGCAAGAAGGGAAAGGTTTGGCTTATGCATCCAGACAACTGAAGAATCTTGAGAGAAATTACCTAACACATGATTTGGAATTGGTAGCAGTAGTGTTTTCTTTAAAAATTTGGCGCCATTATTTGTACAGAGAGCGTTACCATGTTTACATGGATCATAAGAGTCTAAGTACTTGCTGACTCAAAAAGAGCTGAATTTGAGACATAGAAGATGGATTGAGTTTTTGAAATATTATGATTTGATTATTGATTACCATCGAGGAAAAGTTAATGTGGTAGCTGATGCACTTAGTCGAAGGACTTTTGCAGTCTTACAGGCTTTAGATACGCGTATGTATTTAAATAATGATAGTGTCGTGATTGTTGAACTTAAATTAAAGTTGGTGCTTTTAAATCGACTAAAAGAGATGCAAGGTCAAGATGAGGAATGCTTGATGAGATTGGCACAAGTCGAAAAAGAAGAGACCAAAGACTTCAAAATGGGAGTCGATGGATGTTTATATTATCGTGGAAGACTTTGCATTCCCGATAATGATGTGTTGAAGAAATATATTGTAACCCCCAGACCGATGCGGGTAGCCCGATCCGATCCGGGAAGTCACATTAGGGCCACCGGAGTGACCCACTGTAAAAATAGCAGAAAATTTAAAACTGTTTTTCAGAACATGAAAACTTATAAAATCAGTTTTCACTATTTAAAAATAAAACAGATTTCCAAACTCGTATATAAACCAAAATACAATTACATGCCCCCTAATCACATGTACCATACTCTGCAACAACGCCGGAAGAATTCCTTTACTGATGTAGATAACTGCACTAGTATAATTCTTTTAACCTGAAAAGGTGAGTAATAGAGTGAGCTTTGGAAAGCTCAGTAATACAGAACTACCAGATGATGCTGATGAACGTGCAGATACAGATAAACATACATATCCTTATTATTTCTAAACATTTACAGATTTCTATACTGAGCAGAGATCCTACTGATATTTTAGATGGTAACGGACAATGAGCTTTCAGTTCAGAGAAATATTTCGGATGATTGAGTTAAGGAGATCAGAATAGGTTTTCTAGTGTGTTCCCAAAAACCATGTAACTTTTCAGATCTTTTTAAAACATATATATATATATATATACCCCCATCCGTCATGAATAAAATGTGTAGGTTCCCCAGAACCATACAACCCCGTCACGTCTAGTAAGGCCCTAAGCACACAGCCGAGGAACCGGTAAGTAAGGCCCTGAGCATACAGCCGAGGAACCTCCAAGTAATCTTCCTCCAACAATACCCCCTAATAAAACATGTTCCGTCCGTAAACGGATATATCAAAAATCAAAACATAATTCAAGTCAAGTATCATATCAGAATCCAGGTCATGTATCAGATCAAAATCCATGTCAATATCAGATCAGAATCCAGGTCAGGTATCATAACAGAATTCAAATTTGAAATCATATAAAATATTCATGTAATTAGGGAATACACCAGAGTTTACAGGTATTATTTAGAGGTACTGTATCAGGCAGAGAAACACAGTTCTTCAGTATGTCGATAGAATGTTGGAATTTAGAATCACTATTGAAAGAGTTCATTAACTGACAGAATCATTAGTTATTCAGAATGTGAATTATCTGGATATTATCTTATTCGGACAATTTTCAGAAGTTGTACGTAATCAGATGGGTATTCAGAATCCTTTACATCCATGTCAATTGATCGGATAATCGAACAACTTGAGAACGAAGATTCAGAACCTTAACAATCTATGTCGACTGGTCAATTCATTTTCCTTCTAGGGTATTTACTCTTTAATACCACAAATTCTTGTCCGTAGACCATTTTCGAAATTATCGCTGAATAAATCTTCCAATGTCTTTATTTCATTTCCACGCTTCCACAATATCATGAAATGCTGACGTACTTGATTAATTTGTTCATAACCCATTGTAATTGTACACTATGTAAACTCATCAGAGTTTCCAGACTTATCCAAATCACTTATTAAATCATCAGTCATTGAGGTTACCTAGTTCATTTAGCAGTCATGTCCATTCCAGTTACTTCAGGATTTTCCAGAGTAATTCAAACGTTCCTGAATTTCAGATACATGTTGTACTTCCATTCTATTCAATTTGGTCTTCGTGGTTGATTTGTCGATCAAACGTCCAATACTTATGCTTACTTGGATTCCTTAATTAATCCAAGACATTTACTTAATTTAGGCCATAAGGGTATTTTGGTAATTTTGATGTTCAATTTTATTCCATTCATTTCAGAACTCGAGGATATTCAATCATTCCTGAGCTTGGTGATATTCTTGAGTCATTTACATTACAGGGGTATTATGGTCATTTTACAGATCTACGGTATTTCAATCTTTTCCTTCCATCCGGTCTTAATATTTAATTCAATCTTATCATTTACTTTAGTCCTTACGAACAATTCTGACAGCAGAATACCCCCGATAAATTATTCTTCAAGTATTTACTCATTATTCAGATTTTACAAAAGGAATATCATGAATTTTCTGAACAAAGACAAGATCTTAACAATTAAATTCTTACTTAATCGAGTTAAGTACAAATCTTCAAAGTACTTTCTCATTCAAGGTCAATTCAGACTATTTTATCTCTCAAGGGCATTTTCATAATTTCTTAACCAGATAATTTCGATATTGGCTCTTAACGAAAATAATTATAATTTAAAGATCCTATAGTTAATTGCTTTCTCTAACATTCTCTAATCTTGAAAAGATTCCTTAACAGACTTCTAGCATCTTGCTCAACTCTTCTTGGGTTAAAACCGGTTATCCAAAATATCCAAGTAAAACTAACATTTCTTATGCACCTCAATATTTTTTTATCAGATCAATATGTTTGTAAAAACCTCTTATCCAACTTCCATATTCCAATCTTGTCTTTTTATAACACAAGGGTATTTTTGTAATTTTACCCTACCGGAGTATTCTCATAATTTCTCATCCAAATACCTTTAACATTTAACCTTTGATGAAATAAATTATAAGTTACAGATCCAGGTTGATTTCTTTATCACTAAGCACATAACTTGTAATATAATTCTAAAAATCCCTTAATTTCTTATAAAAGTCATCTGAACCATAATCAATTACTGAACCTTTTTACCGTATTCAGATCGAGTGTAGAACTTCATTAATTACACAAATGAGACCAAACATTTCCATTCATGCATTTACCAATACCAACATGTTCTATAAAGCATAAAGAGGTAGTAAAATATTACCTCAATTTTCGTGCAATACTGATCGACCATAAAAATTCCATTCGAACGCATTTGATCTTTAATTCAACTTTCAATAATTCCTCAGATACATATCAACATAAATTATATCAGAAATGGAGCTTAATTGCGATAAACAAATCGAATCAGGTGATAAATCAGTGAAAGACAGCTTACCGGGTTCGAATTTGGCGAAACGGACTTCGGATTCGGATTCAAGACGTCGAAAGCATAAAATATGACTTTTTAGAAATTTGGAATTTTCGGTCAAAATCGAAGTCAACGGGTTTGACCGGTAATTACGGGGCCTTCGGTTCGAATTTTGAAAAACGGACAGCGAAATCGGATTTGGAACGTAGAAAAATGTCAGGATAGGTATACTCGGTCGAAGTCAAAGGTCGTTTAATGCCCGGTCAAAGCTAGTCAAAGTTTTGGTCAATAGTGGTCAACGTCGGTCAACAGGTCAACGGGTCGGATCAACAGGTCGGGTCGGGTCAACGGGTCGGGTAAACGGGTCGGGTCGGGTTATGACCGATCAAACCGGTCAAATGGGTTACAAAACCGGTCAAACCGGTCATTTTTTCTTCCCCACGCGCAGTGGCGGCGCATGAACAGTGCTAAATTCCCGGAAAAATTTCTAAAAATTATTTTGAGCGATTTCGAGATACTTACAAAGCGCGGTTCACAATTTTGAACGGCGGAGAGCTCGATTTCAACAAATCGGAAACTTTGACCGCTTCATCTCCTCACGCGCCGCCGTCGACGGAGACCAAGGATGACACCGGCAAACTCGGAACGATGCAACGAACACGATGGTGCGGGAGGTGTCGTAAACAGATGACTCGATCGTCGTGAATCGATGAAAAACCAATTAAAACTGAGTTATTACCGACGATACTTCCGACTGAAATTAACGACGAGCGGAGATGATTCACGATGAAAGGTTTGAGGGGTTTTGTTACTCGGTTGACAACGAACACGATGGTGGTTTTGGCTCGTCGATCGGAGGTCGGACGGCGAGTAGATCGGAGTTGAAAGGAGGGTTGTTGGAGAAGGGAAAACTTGAAATTCTGCAGAAAAACAATCGGGGGAAGATGTTATAATTCATGCCTAAAGAAAAATGGGTAAACCATGAGTTTAGTCACTGAACTTCCTGCACTTCTTAAAATGGTCTGTCAACTTTACGATTTTAATATTTAATCTTCAATTTTCTTCCAAAATACCAATTAAATTTACCACTTTATAATTTCTTAAATTTAACCCCTAAATTGGGGTGTTACAATTCTCCCCTCCTTAAAAGAATTTCGTCCTCGAAATTCATTCATGTCACATAATTATAGAAATAAATTTTCCATCAGTTCTTTCATATCTTTCACGTAGCTCTTATAGAAATACGGATCCTCCACTAATCCCTAACCAATTGAGTATACATTCTTATCAGAACTTTCTCTCATTTCAATAAAAGAATCTGAACGAAAATTTCCTTGAGTAATCAATTCAGTCTTGGTCATGAGAATAGGCTTATAGAGCTGTAGCATACCCCAATTTCATTTCCGGAGTCAAGTCAAAATTTTCAGATAAATAACTCTCACATGGCTCGTGAGGTACTTCACAACATTTAGACAGATGTTACTGGTATTCCATTTTGTACAAGTATAGCCTTAACATATAGAAACTTTGGTTTACTCGCTACAGATAGGGACTCAGCCCTGGAGTTCCGGCTCAGAGAGGTACGATTGCAGTCTAGGGGCATGTACTGATCAGACATATTTTGACATTCGACCGGCCGGTCTATCTTGAAATTTTTTGACTCAAACCATAGCTCTGATACCACTAAATGTAACCCCCCAGACCGATGCGGGTAGCCCGATCTGATCTGGGAAGTCACATTAGGGCCACCGGAGCGACCCACTGTAAAAATAGCGGAAAATTTAACTTTTTTTCATAACATGTAAACTTATAAAATCAGCTTTCACTATTTAAAAATAAAACAGATTTCCAAACTCGTATATAAATCAAAATACAATTACATGCCCCCTAATCACATGTACCATACTCTGCAACAACGCCGGATGAATTCCTTTACTGATGTCGATAACTGCACTGGTATAATTCTTTTAACCTGAAAAGGTGAGTAATAGAGTGAGCTTTGGAAAGCTCAGTAATACAGAACTACCAGATGATGCTGATGAACGTGCAGATACAGATAAACATACATATCCTTATTATTTCTGAACATTTACAGATTTTTATACTGAGCAGAGATCCTACTGATATTTCATATGGTAACGGACAATGAGCTTTCAGTTCAGAGAAATATTTTGGATGATTGAGTTAAGGAGATCATAATAGGTTTTCTAGTGTGTTCCCAAAAACCATGTAACTTTTCAGATCTTTTTAAAACATATATATATATATATACCCCCATCCGTCACGAACAAAATGTGTAGGTTCCCCAGAACCATACAACCCCATCACGTCCAGTAAGGCCCTAAGCACACAGTCGAGGAACCGGTAAGTAAGGCCCTAAGCACACAGCCGAGGAACCTCCAAGTAATCTTCCTCCAACAGTACCCCCCAATAAAACATGTTCCGTCCGTAAACGGATATATCAAAAATCAAAACATAATTCAAGTTAAGTATCATATCAGAATCCATGTCATGTATCAGATCAGAATCCATGTTAATATCAGATCAGAATCCAGGTCAGGTATCATAACAGAATTCAAATTTGAAATCATATAAAATATTCATGTAATTAGGGAACACACCAGAGTTTACATGTATTATTTAGAGGTACTGTATCAGGCAGAGAAACACAGTTCTTCAGTATGTCTATAGAATGTTGGAATTTGGAATCACTATTGGAAGAGTTCATTAACTGACAGAATCATCAGTTATTCAGAATGTGAATTATCGGGATATTATCTTATTTGGACAATTTTCAGAAGTTGTACGTAATCAGAAGGGTATTCAGAATCCTTTACATCCATGTCAATTGATCGGATAATCGAACAACTTGAGAACGAAGATTCAGAACCTTAACAATCTATGTCGACTGGTCAATTCATTTTCCTTCTAGGGTATTTACTCTTTAATACCACAAATTCTTGTCCGTAGACCATTTTCGGAATTATCGCTGAATAAATCTTCCAATGTCTTTATTTCATTTCCACGCTTCCACAATATCATGAAATGCTGACGTACTTGATTAATTTGTTCATAACCCATTGTAATTGTACACTACGTAAACTCATCAGAGTTTCCAGACTTATCCAAATCACTTATTAAATCCTCAGTCATTGAGGTTACCTAGTTCATTTAGCAGTCATGTCCATTCTAGTTACTTCAGGATTTTCCAGAGTAATTCAAACGTTTCTGAATTTCAGATACATGTTGTACTTCCATTCTATTCAATTTGGTCTTCGTGGTTGATTTGTCGAACAAACGTCCAATACTTATGCTTACTTGGATTCCTTAATTAATCCAAGGCATTTACTTAATTTAGGCCATAAGGGTATTTTGGTAATTTTGATGTTCAATTTTATTCCATTCATTTCAGAACTCGGGGATATTCAATCATTCCTGAGCTTGGTGATATTCTTGAGTCATTTATATTACAGGGGTATTATGGTCATTTTACAGATCTACGGTATTTCAATCTTTTCCTTCCATCCGGTCTTATTATTTAATTCAATCTTATCATTTACTTTAATCCTTACGAATAATTCTGACAGCAGAATACCCCCGATAAATTATTCTTCAAGTATTTACTCATTATTCAGATATTTTCGAGTCAAGTGTCTTCTCAGATTTTACAAACGGAATATCATGAATTTTCTGTACAAAGACAGGATCTTAACATTTAAATTCTTACTTAATCGAGTTAAGTACAAATCCTCAAAGTACTTTCTCATTCAATGTCAATTCAGACTATTTTATCTCTCAAGGGCATTTTTGTAATTTCTTAACCAGATAATTTCGATATTGGCTCTTAGAGAAAATAATTATAATTTAAAGATCCTATGGTTAATTGCTTTCTCCAACATTCTCTAATCTTGAAAAGATTCCTTAACAGACTTCTAGCATCTTGCTCAACTCCTCTTGGGTTAAAACCGGTTATCCAAAATATCCAAGTAAAACTAACATTTCTTATGCACCTCAATATTTTTTTATCAGATCAATATGTTTGTAAAAACCTCTTATCCAACTTCCATATTCCAATCTTGTCTTTTTATAACACAAGGGTATTTTCGTAATTTTACCTTACCGGAGTATTCTCATAATTTCTCATCCAAATACCTTTAACATTTAACCTTTGATGAAATAAATTATAAGTTACAGATCCAGGTTGATTTCTTTATCACTAAGCACATAACTTGTAATTTAATTCTAACAATCCCTTAATTTCTTATAAAAGTCATTTGAACCATAATCAATTACTAAACCTTTTTACCGTATTCAGATCGAGTGTAGAACTTCATTAATCACACATATGAGACCAAACATTTCCATTCATGCATTTACCAATACCAACATGTTCTATAAAGCATAAAGAGGTAGTAAAGTATTACCTCGATTTTCATGCAATACTGATCGACCATAAAAATTCCATTCGAACGCCTTTGATCTTCAATTCAACTTCCAATAATTCCTCAGATACATATCAACATAAATTATATCAGAAACGGAGCTTAATTGCGATAAACGAATCGAATCGGGTGATAAATCAGTGAAAGACGGCTTACCGGGTTCGAATTTGGCGAAACGGACTTCGGATTCGGATTCAAGACGTCGAAAGCATAAAATATGACTTTTCAGAAATTTGGAATTTTTGGTTAAAATCGAAGTCAACGGGTTTGACCGGCAATTACGGGGCCTTCGGGTTCGAATTTTGAAAAACGGACAGCGGAATCGGATTTGGAACGTTGAAAAATGTCAGGATAGGTATACTCGGTCGAAGTCAAAGTTCGTTTAATGCCCGGTCAACGCCAGTCAAAGTTTTGGTCAACAGTTGTCAACGTCGGTCAACGGGTCGGGTCAACGGGTCGGATCAACGGGTCGTGTCGGGTCGGGTAAACTGGTCGGGTAAACTGGTCGGGTAAACGGGTCGGGTCGGGTTGGGTTATGACCGGTCAAATGGGTTACAAAACCGGTCATTTTTTCTTCCCCATGCGTAGTGGCGGCGCGTGAACAGTGCTAAATTCCCGGAAAAATTTCTAAAAATTATTTTGAGCGATTTCGAGATACTTACAAAGCTCGGTTCACAATTTTGAATGGCGGAGAGCTATATTTCAACAAATCGGAAACTTTGACCGCTTCACCTCCTTACGCGCCGCCGTCGACGGAGACCAAGGATGACACCGACAAACTCGGAACGATGCAACGAACACGATGGTGCGGGAGGTGTCGTAAACGGATGACCCTATCGTCGTGAATCGATGAAAAACCAATTAAAACTGAGTTATTACCGATGATACTTCCGACTGAAATTAACGACGAACGGAGATGATTCACGACAAAAGGTTTGAGGGGTTTTATTCCTCGGTTGACAACGAACACGATGGTGGTTTCGGCTCGTCGATCGGAGGTCGGACGACAAGTAGATCGGAGTTGAAAGGAGGGTTGTTGGAGAAGGGAAAACTGGAAATTCTGCAGAAAAACAATCGGGGGAAGATGTTATAATTCATGCCTAAAGAAAAATGGGTAAACCATGAGTTTAGTCACTGAACTTCGTGCACTTCTTAAAATGGTCTGTCAACTTTACGATTTTATGATTTAATCAATTTTCTTCCAAAATACCAATTAAATTCACCACTTTATAATTTCTTAAATTTAACCCCTAAATTGGGGTGTTACATATATTCTTTGAGAGGAACATTATAGCCCGTTGACAATGAATCTAGGCAGGAATAAGATGTATAAAGATTTAAAGAGTCGTCATTGGTGGCCTGGTATGAAAAGAGTTGTATCAGAGTTTATTACAAAATGTTTGACATGTTAGCAAGTGAAAGATGAACATCAGGTGCCTTCCGGATTGCTGTAACTGATATCCATTCCTAAGTGGAAATGGAAACGTGTTACAATGGATTTTGTTCTAGGATTACCTCTGACACCAGGTAAAAAGGACTCGATATGGGTAATTGTTGATAGATTGACCAGGACGTCTCATTTTATTCCAGTTCGAGTAGATTACTCGATGAATAAGTATGCAGAGTTGTTATAAAAGAGATAGTCAGACTGCATGGAGTGCCTATATCAATAGTTTCCGATCGAGACCCAAGGTTTACTTCAAGATTTTGGAATTCATTACATGAGGCATTGGGTACTCGATTAAACTTCGCCACAACTTTTCATCCACAGACATATGCGCAGTCCGAGTAAACTATACAAATATTGGAGGATACGCTAAGGGCATGTGTTCTTGAGTTTAAAAGATCATGGGAAAGGTATTTTCATTTAGAGGAATTTTCTTATTACAACAGTTACCAATCAAGTATTAAGATGGCTCGTATGAAGCGTTGTATGGGAGGAAATGTATAACACCATTAAATTGGTTTGAACTTAAAGATCAAAATCTAATTTGCCTGAATTTGATGAAATAAATTGAGAAGAAAGTAAAAATTATCCAGGATAATTTGAAGATAGCCTCCGATCTACATAAATCTTATGCTGATTTGAAAAGAAAAGAAATCGAATTTCAAGTTGGAGACAAAGTATTTCTGAAGGTATCGCCTTGGAAGTAGATATTACGATTTGGACCTTATGAGATCTTAAAAAGGGTCAAACCCGTAGCTTATCAATTAGTGATGCCTCCGGATAAGGACAAGATCCATAATATTTTCCATGTATCGATGCTTAGAAGGTACATATCAGATACATCCCATATCATCGCGCCTGAAAAGATAGAGATCCTATCAGATTTAACTTATTAGGAAGAACCAATATGAATCTTGGCTAAGGAAAATAAGGAGTTGTGTAACAAAAGAATTTTGTTACTTAAAGTGCTTCAGCTGAATGATAATGTAGAAGAAGCTACTTGGGAAAGAGATGAGGACATGAGGAAACAATTTCCTCACCTCTTCATTTTAGGTATTTCTTAAAATTTGAGGATAAATTTTCTTAAGGGGGAGATTGTAATACCCTAAATAACAGGTTAAGGACTTTAGCGAAAAGATTTAAAATTTTAGGATTTATTTGATTAAATGATAAAAGATGAGAAATGATTTGGAATAGTGGTTTGATTAAAAAGGGCATTTTGGTCATTGGGAATAAAATAAATTTAAAATTCAAATTTAATAGGGATTTAAGAAGGGGAAAGTTAAATAGAAGAAGGTTAAGTTATTTCTCTTCTTCTTCCTCCCGTGACTTTGTGCTTCATAGCCAAGGTAAATCTCATCTAATTATTTTTTCCTTTTGATTATGGTTTGTTATTACAACCTTAAGTGATATGTAAGCTTAAGAAAGGGTTAAATAAGGTTAAAACAAGGAGATGGATGAGTTATTAGAGGTTAGAGAAAATGGGTTTTTGATGGATATGTTGGATTATGAGTTTTTACTGATGTTTATTAGTATATTTAACTTGTCAAATAAATAAATAAGATATTTCAAGATTTACATATGAGTAAAAATATGTTAGAAAAAGTGATTTGATTCTTAGATTGAAATTTTCTTGGGAGATTTTAGATGTTTTAAGAAGCTAACTGAAGGAAAGTTAGTAAGTATAAGAAAATAAGAGTTTAATGGTAACGTAAGAAGTAAACATAAGGAAAATTGACCAAATATGTGTAAGAATCGGGTTGAAAATGGAAATTATGGGTAAGGTTATCGGTACTAATAGAACAATATCGATACTATAGGCTTAAATGGGTAGAAAAATGATGAACAATATCGATACTAATGCAATTAGCATCGATACTGATGGGGTATCGATAATAAGCGAAGAGTATCGATACCATGGGTTATCAAAATACCAAAATGGTATCGATACTAAATTGGAGTATCGGTACCATAGTATTGTAGTATCTATACTGAGAGAAAGATATCAATACCATGAATTCAGAATGTAGAAAAGGTATCGGTATTGAGAGGGAGTATCAATACCATAGTATAGAAGTATCGATACAAATGTATGGGAACCGATACTATTGAGCCAGGGATTATATGATAGGCTGAAATTCTTATTGAAATTTCATAATAGTACTTTTTAGTATTGTTAAAGTATAGATGTTTTGGAGTATACTAACATTGGTATGTTATGTGTACTTAATGAATGCTTGGGAAGATCGTAATCAAGTTCCTGAGTCAAGAAAGAACAAGGCCAAATACAAAGTTGTCAAGTAGTTGGATATCACTATAGCATATTAGGGAATCATATAAGATGAATGTATAGATGGTAATTATAATTATTAAGAGAGAATTACAATACGTTCACTTCAAATGTTTAAATTAATGTATGTTTTACTTTACATGATATATGTTTATAATGTGTCTGGAATTGACACTATGAAGAATCTTTAGGGTATAAATAATTTAAAGTAAAAGAATAAATTATGGCAGTTAGATAAAGGTTAAATCCCTTTGAGTAAAAGATTAATGACCTATTGTACATTTGATAGAAATGTGTCAATTATGCCAGTTAGAAGAAAGGTTAAATATCTTTAAGTAAAAGATTAATGACCTGGTTGTTCATTTGACAAAAAGGTGTCAATTATGCCAGTTAGATGAAAGGTTAAATACCTTTGAGTAAAATATTAATGGCCTATCTGTGCATTTGAGAGAAATGTGGCAATTATGCCAGTTAGATGAAAGGTTAAATACCTTTAAGTAAAAGATTAATGGACTAGCTGTGCATTTTGACAGAAAGATGTCAATTTTGTTAGTTAGATGAAAGGTTAAATACCTTTGAAAAAAAAGATTAATGTCTTTGTTGTGCATTTGACAGAAAGATGTCAATTTTGTTAGTTAGATTAAAGGTTAAATACCTTTGAGTAAAAGATTAATGGCCTAGTTGTGCATTTGACAGAAAGGTGTCAATTATGCCAGTTAGATGAAAGGTTAAATCCCTTTGTGTAAAAGAGTAATGGTCTAGCTGTGCATTTGATAGAAAGGTGTTAGTTATACCAGTTAGATGAAAGGTTAAATACCTTTGAGTAAAAGATCATTTGCCTAGCTATGCATTTGGCAGAAAGGTATCAATCATGCAAGTTAGATGAAGGGCTAAATGCCTTCGGGTAAATGTCTAGTCTTTAGAGTGCATTTTGATATAAATAATGTTACTCATTGATGTGATAAAATGATTGTAAAGAAATCCCATAAAGTATACAATTGATTATGGTTTTGATGGTCGGGACAAACTTATGAATAAAATGTAATTCTTTTACAAGGTTATGCATCACTAAGTAAATACTTAATGTGTGTTGATTTCACGCGTAGGAAACAATCAAAGATTTTCCGAGTAAGGAGTGCAGCAGCAATAACTTCATCAATTAAAGGTTGACTCATCGGTAACATTGAGAAAATCTTACTCATTTTGAAAACTTAGTTGGCATGTAATTGAACTTAAGTAAATATTTTGTAATGTATTTAAATTGATAATTCTAATATTATGCTTCTATGAATGTTATACTTTTTTGTTTTAAAATTTGAAACAAAATTTTATGAGTTTTCAAATGACATCTCTCAATGCAATACTAGACAATTCATATTTCTATAAACAAATCATAAATGAAGTTCAAGCAACACCAATCAAACTAATAAGGTAAAGCTAAAATAAATATGCATTTCAACAAATATATCTTAAACAAAAGATCTCAAGTTCAGCATTTCATTCAAATAAAATATTAAACTCAAACAGAATAGAGTTTCTCCCTTCTCAGGTTCGATTCCATGTTGTTAAGATAAAGCTAAACCAATCGTTTCCACATCCTTCTCTATTACAGCCTGCTCCATGTACAAGTGCCTTCCACCTATTGGAGCTCAAACTTCCATGGTCTACGATGGTAGGAAAAAGTAAAAGAGAAGTTTTACAAATTTAAGGGGCAAAAGATGTAACGGATAAGAATGGGTTCCTCTTGTATAGCCTTCAAGGTCAAAGAATATTCAAATAATAAAATTCTTTTATATAATTTTCAACCTTAATATAAAAATTTTAGACTCGTGTTCATTTCTAAAAGATTCTTCCAACCACTTATTGTGTCATCGAATGCTACAATAATATCTGATAGCATCAAAGAACTCGCAGTATAAAGTCAAATTATAAAATAGCAATGTAACAACAAAATGTAATAATTTTAGCAAAAAAATTCATCGAATCACTTCGAATGTGTATGTAATGGAAAATATACTAAAAATAATCTAACATCCTCATAAAATGCTAAAGTAGCTTAAACCTAGGTAATAAGGATCTAAACAATAAATCTTTAGAGAGTTATTAATGTGGTATTGTTAGAAGTTTTATTATACTTTAAGGTCAGTACTGTTAGTTTAAGGCGTGCATTCTCACATTCATTTGATAACCATATTGGTTCATTGTATCTTCACTTGCTTCTTCTAATGTATTCTAACATTTTGCATGTGATTGGTTTGAGACTTGTACAGCTGATGCATATAATTAGTGGTTTTTATGATAAAATTATTTTACAAATATGAGACTAGACAAGGTCCTTAAGCATCAATTTATTCAAACAATTTCATTTGAGAATTTTGGATTATCATATCATCGAGTGGAATTTTAAGAGATTAAAAGTGTTGACAATCAGGCAAAGTAAACGAAAGAACACAAGAATTTTAACGAGGTTTGGCAATGTGGGTTAGGTTATTCTCGGTGCCTAGGCGGCACTAGAAATTTTATTCAATATCTCATAGGTTTAGGTTATATCTCTATTTATAATAGAAAACCCTGGTATATAATTATGAGTCATACCTTACAAATCTCCACCTTGGCGAATATCATGCCCCTTAGGAACCATTTAATGTGGGTTGGGTTACCTTACTTCTTTAACAACTCGAAACATTCAACAAGTCCAAGCAATGCCTGAACTTGTCTGTCGTAACTGGCTTGGTGAACATATCAGCGTCATTCTCATCAGTATGTACCTTCTAAAATAAAACCTCTCCAGATGCAACCAACTCTCTGATCTTGTGAAAACGTACATGATATTTAAGATCCCTTCTAACACACAAAATGATAATTAATTTATCGATGAACTTTTGATCATTTGTTATCATGAGGAGTTTAGACTCATACTAGAGATAGGAGAGAGTTCATTGATAGTTACTCAAGGTAATAGATCGGTACAAGTTAAAGTGGAAGGTTAAAATTGAACCCAAAGCTGGCATTAAGAAAGATTCCAGGTGTTTATTTTGTAAAAGGAAGGGACATCTAATGATAAATTGTGTCAAGTTTTTTAGATGTCTTGAAAAGAAAGGTAGATCAATCTAACGCATTTACGTTGAGTCAAATATGGTTGATGTTAGTTATAACGCACTAATGCTACAATTATTGTGATGATATTTAACACAAGTTCGTGCATCGTTATCAAGTAGTAAAAGTGGACACATCATGTGCATCGAATGTCGAACCCGCAGGAAACAAGTGAATATAACCTATAATTGTTATAATTTAAAAGATATGAAAATGTTATGAAAGGCATATGGTAATAAGATGTGGAAAAAGAACTAACAACATATTAAAAAGATAGAGATTACAATAATCATTGATGGAGCATGTTGTTGGTACCAAGATTCATGAAGTGTCAAACAACACAAGCGAGTCAATAATGCTATATTAAATAGAATACTGCGTCCAATAGTTTTAGAACGTCATACAAGGTATATTACATTTTTACATCTCATCCTAATTATAATCACTCAGAAATATATAACATTTAGGGAACACTGATAACTCTCCAAAAGAGCTATTATTTAAGGCTCTTTTACTTATGTTTATGTTTGCACTTTAGCATATTAGGATCATATTTTGTATGTTTTTAGTTAATTTTGTATTACATGCATTGCTAGGGGTGATTTGGTAATTATTGGACTAATTATGATATTTTTGTGATATTCTTAACCTGATGCTATGACGTTGTCTAATGTTGTAGTAGTTGTTGTACGCTAATGTGAGGAAAGATTGCTATGCCATTGTTGTAGCAATCGATATGCAAGCAGAAAGCTATTGATAGCTACACAAAATCTTAATATAGAAATGAGTTTTAACAGAAAAGTATTCTCAATTTTATGTGGGATTAAACTGTAATGCCTCAAATATCAGATCAGGGACTTTATTGAAAAGATTTATAATTTTGAGTATTTATTTGAATAAATGAGAAAATATGAGAAAATGATTTGGAATAGTGTTAGACTAAATTGTAACAATAGATTAATAAAGAGGGCATTTTGGTCCTTTAAAGGGAAATAAATTTAAAATTCATTTTAATAAATTATTAAATAAAGGGAAAAGGGGAAAGTAAGTCAACAAAAGCCATCTCTTTTCTTCTTCTTTCCCGTGGAAGAGCTCTCCTCTATAGCCAAGGGTAAGGTTTCATTTGGCTATCTTTTCCTTTCGTTTTTGGTTGGTTTTTGAATCATTGAGTTATATAGAGCTTTCATGAAATGTTAAATAAGATTAAAACTAAGAGATGGATGAAATAGATGTCGGATTTAGGAAAATGGGTTTTTGAATGATATGTTATGATATGAATTTTTATTGATGTTTACTAGTATATTTGACTTGTCAAAGAAGTAAATAAGATATTAGAAGCATTGGATGAGTTTAAAAAAATGTTAGAAAAAAGTGGTATGATTCTTGGATTGAAGTGTTCTTTAGAGATGGTAGATGTTATAAGAAGCCAAATGAAGGAGAGTTAGTCGGGATAAGTAAATAAGAGTTTGATAGTGTTGTTGGAGGTAAAAATTAGGAAAATTGGCCAAATTTGGGTAAAATTCATGCTGAAAATGGAAAATTTCGGTAAGGGTATCGGTATTGGAAGAACAATATCGATACTATAGAATTAAATTGGAAGAAATCAGCTAAACAATATCGATATTGATGCAATTAGTATCAATACTGAGGTGGGTACCGATACTATGAGGAAGGTATCGATACCATTGATTTATAGTATGCAGAAATTATACCGATACCATAATAGAGTATCGGTACCATAGTATAGAAGTATCGATACTAAGACACAAATATCGACCATGGATCCATAATGTATAAATGGTATCAATATTGAAAGGGAGTATCGGTACCACAATATACAAGTATCGATACTATTGAGCCAGAAAATTTAAGATAGGTTGTGATTGTTATAGAAAATTTAATAATAGTATTTTTTTTAGTATTGTTTAAGTATAAATGTTAGGGAATATACTAACATTTGATATGGTACGTGTATTTAATGGATGATTGAGTAGATCAAAATCAAGATCCCGAGTCAAGTAAAACGAAAGGCATATGCAAATTAGCTGAGTAGACAGATTTGCCTTTTGGATATAATAGTGAGGCAAGCCAAGTGAGTGCATTTATTATGTACATATATGTTATGATAGTCATAGATGCATGTTCCTTAATGTATGTATAGTGATTACCAAATGGCATTATGAGTGCAAACTAAGAAATTCATAACAAGTTTATGAATTTTCGTATTGGCACTATGTGTACAAATTAAGAAATTCATAATAAGTTTATGAATTTTCGTATTGGAATTGTGTGTGCAAACTAAGAAATTCATAATAAGTTTATGAATTTATGCATTAGCATTGTGTGGAAGTTAAAAAATTCATAATAAGTTTATGAATTTTAGTATTGGTAATGGGTGTGCAAACTAAGAAATTCATAATAAGTTTATGAATTTTCGTATTGACACTATGTACAAACTAAGAAATTCATAATAAGTTTATGAATTTTCGTATTAACACTGTGTGTACAAACTAATAAATTCATAATAAGTCTATGAATTTTCGTATTGGAAGTGGGTGTGAAACCAACGTAAACTGTAGTAAGTCTGGGGAATTAATGTATTGGCACTACAGGTGTAAACTATAGAGTGTATAATGAATTGAAAGAGTTAATAGATATTGGAATTGTCAGGATATACTTGTGTTTAGAAATTTGCTTATGATTATTTACGCCTCACTATGAAATTTCTTAGCATGTGTTAAATTTAACACATAGGTTTTAATACAACCAGAGTAACATAACAAAGAAAGGGTCACCTCATTAGTAACTGTATGACATCCAGGTCTACTTTTGATGTATTTTGTTATCATGTAATAGACTCAGTAAAAACGCTCTGAAAAGTATTTGATTTTCATGATGTAAAAAAATGAAATATTTGAACATTACTTTTTGTTTACCTATGTAAGTTTAATGAATGTTTTATTATCACTAAATTAAAATGTTTTATAAAAAGAAATGAAATTTTACAGATATTCAAATAAGTAAATGCTTTTAAAATGATGTGACATATGTATCTCGTGTATGGAAAGGTATACGGGAGATGGATGTTACATTTATTGGCATAAGAGCTACAGGTTTAGCCGATTCTGGGCCGAAATTGAGTGTATTTTAATATAAAAATGGGTTTACATGCCACTAAGATGTCAAGGTTACTAATAGGGTATAGTTAGAATATGATCGAGGCCACTCCTTACTAACTTAAGTATTATCATTATGTATATTATACTAGATGTCAGATTCTACGAATTCGAGAAGAGCGGCTGATCAAGAGAATAGAGATGGATCGTGTAATAAAAGTTATGAAGAGAATAGTGAACATCCAATTCTATATGAGAATGCCAGCACAATGACACATCAAGGTATGCTCGTGCTAGAGTTTGTAGCTTTTATAGAAGCTCTCGGTGCTGTACTGACATGGTTCCAACCTCCTCCGCGTCCCATTGCTCCTCCAGCACTGCGAATGTTAATCCCTAAGAAGTTAAGAAGTTTGGGAGCTCCTGAGTTATAGAGAGAAGAAGGTGAAGGTCCGATGGACGTTGGTTTATGGTTAAACGATATTATGGTGATGTTGGAAAGTATTTAGCGCTCTGATCATGAAAAGTTAGGTGGAGTTGTATCGTTACTCTGAGGATCAGCTTGGGTGTGGTGGTCAAATACGACAATGTATGCATTACCTGAACAAGTGAACTGACAATTCTTTCAAGATGGTTTCAAGAACAAGTACATTATGGAGCAGTTTATGAAGTCAATCCTATTGAAATTTCTTAATTTCAAACAAGGATATCGAGTAGTGCATGACTATGAGGCTAAACACAACAAGCATAGTCGTTATGCTACTGAGGTAGTTCCCAATGATAAAGCTCGATGTGATTGGTTTATTGAGGGTCTGAGGCCTAAGTTAAAAGATATGATGTTGGCCTTAAACTTGCCTAGTCTGCAAGAAGTTATAAACCGAGCTAAGGCCATTGAAAGAGCTCAAGAGGTGACTCTAGCAACGAAGTAGAGTATGCATACAGGAAAAATGATTGGAATGTCTTCATCTACACATCATGCTAAGAGAGGCAAGGGTTCAAGTTCCCGATATACTGACATAGTTGATTATATTGTAACTTCACAGAAAAAGTAAGCAGTCTCATTCTTTTGTTGCTAAGTCGGGTAGAGCTTTTGGAGAGAGACCTTTATGTCAAACATGCGGCACGTCACACCGGGGATTATGTAGATTGTTCTCCAGCGCTTGTTTTTATTATGGTGAATATGGTCATTATGTTCAAAATTGTCCAAAGAGATTTGGAGATAGATCGACACAAACTGAGAGATTAATAGCAACACCAAGTAGAAGTAGAGGAAGAGGAAGATCAGGTGGTCAATCTAAGGCTATCCAGCGACAAGAGACTCAGGGAGTGGCCCAAATTTATAATATAAAGACCAGTGAAGATCGGGATGATTCAGAGATCATAACAGGTACATTCTATCTTTTTGATGAGCCTATCTTTGTTCTAGTTTACCCTAGTTCTACGCATTCTTATATTAGTACAAAATTGGTTAGAACTAGAGAAATTCCTTTAGAACCAATTTCTATTGAAATGATAGCAGTAAATCCTATGGGTTTTAGTGCAAGGGTAGCTCGGGTATGTACAAAATGTCCAATTAAGATTCAAGGGGTGGTGCTCTCGACAAACTTGATAGAGTTTCCCTTTGATGAGTTTGAAATCATTTTGGGCATGGATTGGTTGTCTCCACATCATGGATGGCTATATTGTTGTAGGAAACGACTATTCTTAAAAGATGCAGAAGACTCTAAAATAATAGTGATAGGTGATAAAACGAAATCATCATCTAATGTGATATCAGCCATAACTGCAAAGAAAATGATGTCAAAGGGATGCATAGCTTTTCTAGCTAATGTGATAGACACTCGAGTTTTGGAAGTGAGATAAAATGATATTCCAATAGTTAAGGAGTTTTCAGAGGTTTTTCTGGAAGAATTAGTAGGTTTACCTCAAGATCGTGAAGTAGAATTCAGGATTGAGATTTACACGGGTACCAAACCTGTTTCTATGGATCCGTATCGAATGGCTCCAATGGAGTTCAAGGAATTAAAAGCCCAGTTGTAAGAGCTACTTGATAAAGGATTTATCAGACCTGATGTTTCTCCTTGGGGAGCACTTGTGCTATTTGTGAAAAAGAATGACGGGTCTATACGATTATGTATTAACTATAGTCAATTAAATAAAGTAATGATAAAGAACAAGTATCCTCTTCCAAGGATTGATGACATGTTTGATCAACTGAAAGGCGCATCAGTGTTCTCTAAGATAGACCTGAGGTTGGGGTACCATCAGTTAAAGATCGAAAAGGATGATATTTCGATGACAGTTTTTCAAACTCGTTACGGACACTATGAAATCGTGGTCATGCCATTTGGATTGACTAACGCTCCAGAAGCATTTATGGAGTTAATGAAAAGAGTATTCCAACCTTACTTGGATCAATTCGTGGTGGTATTTATAGATGGTATATTAGTGTACTCCACGTCAAGAGAGGAACATTATGCTCATCTTCGAGTGGTTCTTCAGATACTTCATGAAAAGAAGTTGTATGTGACCAAATGAAAATTTTGGTTAGCTAAGATTGCTTTCCTTGGTCATATAGTCTTTGTGGAATGAATAAGAGTAGATCCCAAAATGATTCAAGTCATTGTGGATTGACAACCCCTAAATAATGTTACAAAAGTTTAGAGTTTCTTGGGGCTTGTTGGTTATAGGTGGTTCGTGAAAAACTTCTCAATGTTAGCTTTGCCACTAACTAAGTTGTTACGAAAGGATGTGCCTTTTATTTGGACGGGAAAATGCCAAGAAAGTTTTGAAATGCTAAAGAAAATAGTAATAGAGGCCCTAGTGCTTGGGCAACCTAGGTCAGATAAAGATTATGTCATTTTCAGTGATGTCTCCATAATGGACTTGGATGCGTGCTCATGCAAGAAGGGACAGTTGTGGCTTATGCCTCAAGAAAATTGAAGAATCATGAGAGAAATTATCCAACACATGATTTGGAATTGGCAGCAGTAGTGTTTGCTTTGTAAATTTGGTGCCATTATCTGTACGATTATCGTTGCCATGTTTACACGGATCACAAGAGTCTTAAGTACTTGCTGACTCAAAAAGAGTTGAATTTAAGATAGAGAATATGGATTGAGCTCTTAAAAGATTATGATTTGATTATTGATTATCATCTAGGAAAGGCTAATGTGGTAGCTGATGCGCACAGTTTAAAGTATTTTGCAGCTTTACGGGCTTTAAATGCGCATATATCTTTAAAGGAATATGGTTCCTTGATTGTTTTACTTAATTTAAAGATGATGATTTTGGATCGGGTAAAAGAGTTGCAAGGTCGAGATGAGAAATGCTTGGCGAGAATGGCGCAAGTAAAAAAAAAAGAGGCCAAAGACTTCGAAATGAGAGTCGATGGATGTTTATATTATCAGGGCGGACTTTGCATTCCCGATAATGATAAATTGAAGTAAGATATTCTTTACGAGGCACATTATAGCTTTTTGATGGTGCATCCATGCGGGAATAATATGTATCACCATTTAAAGATTTGTTATTGTTGGTCTGGTATGAAAAGAGTTGTATCAGAGTTTGGTGCAAAATGTTAGACATGTCAGCAAGTGAAAGTTGAACATCAAGTGCCTTTCGGATTGCTACAACCGATATCCATTCCTAAGTGGAAGTGGGAATGAGTTACAATGGATTTTGTTTCAGGGCTACCTTTGACACTAGGTAAAAAGGACTTGATATCCTATTATGGACAGATTGACTAAAACGACTCATTTTATTCCAGTTCGAGTAGATTACTTTATGGATAAGTATGTAGAGTTATATATAAAAGAGATAGTTAGACTGTATGGAGTGCCTATATCAATAGTAGCCGATTGAGACCCAAGGTTTACTTCAAGATTCTGGAAATCTTTACATGATGTATTGGGTACTCGATTGAACTTCAGCACAGCTTTTCATCCACAGACAGATGGGTAGTCAGAACAACCTATCCAGATACTAGAGGATATGCTAAGGGCATATGTGATTAAATTTAAAGGATCATGGGAAAAGTATTTGCCTTTAGCGGAATTTTCTTAAAATAATAGTTATCAAACCAGTATTAAGATGGCCCCGTATGAAGCTTTGTATGGGAGGAAGTGCAGAACACTGTTAAATTGGTTTGAACTGAAAGATCGAGACCTAGTTGGCCCGGATTTGACAAAAGAAATTGAGGAAAAAGTGAAAATTATCCAGAGTAGTATAAAGATAGCCTCCGATTGCCATAAGTATTATGCATATTTGAAAAGAAAAGAAATTGAATTTCAAGTTGGAGAAAAAGTATTTCTAAAAGTGTCACATTGGAAGAAAGTTATGAGATTTGGGCGTAAAGGAAAGTTGAGTCTGAGATTCATTAGAGCTTATGAGATCTTAAAAAGGGTCAGACCCGTAGCCTAGCAGTTAGTTTTTCCTTCGGATATTGACAAGATTCATAATGTTTTTCACTTATCGATGATTATAAGGTACATATCAAATCCATCCCATATTATCACCCCCGAAGAGATAAAAATCTGATAAGATTTAACTTATGATGAAGTACCAGTACAAATCTTGGAAAAGAAAAACAAGGAATTGCGTAGCAATGGTATTCCGTTAGTTAAATACTAAGGCAGAATCATAAGGTAAAAGAAGCTACTTGGGAAAAAGAGGAAAACATGAGGAAGCAGTTTCCACACCTCTTCGTTTCAGGTAATTCTTTAAATTCGAGGATGAATTTTCTTAAGGGGAGAATTGTAATGCCCCAAATATCAAATCAGGGACTTTATTGAAAATATTTTAAAATTTGAGGATTTATTTGAATAAATGAGAAAAGATGAGAAAATTATTTGGTATAATTTTAGACTAAATTGTAATAATAGATGAATAAAGAGGGTATTTTGGTCCTTTAAAGGGAAATGAATTTAAAATTCATTTTTTATATAATATTAAAGTAAGGTAAAAGGGGAAAGTAAGTCAACAAAAGCCATCTATTTTCTTCTTCTTTCCAACGAAGAGCTCTTATCCATAGCCAAAGTTAAGGTTTCATTTGTGTCGTAACCGTCTTTCGGTTGGGCCACGGAATTGGGCTTCGACTTGAAAAATGTGATTGGAGTCGCCACCGATTATTTATTTAAAAAAATAGGTTAATCGGATACCTTATATCTTACCTGATCTGCGTCTTACCAAAGATATGTCGGATTCGGGAGTCGGTTACGGTCAAGGAAGGATTAGCACCCTTGAACCGCTCTTTCGGTACTACGTAATTTCCAGTTGTTTTTAATTAAGAAAATCGAAAGTTAAAATTTAAAGGTAACATATGATCCAAAATTACTTACCTCCGATCAATTTGAAATAGTACCCTTAAAAAGTCGAGAAACGCGTTAAAGGAAAAAGGAAATAAGAGTAAATGAAATAAAGAAAATAGAAGGGAAAAAATAAAAAAAAATGATGAAAAACTAAAAGAGGAATAAAAATATATAATTATTGAGTGCAAAATAATAATAATGATAATAAGTAGTAAAATAAAAAAAAACGCAATCACACCAAAAGAAAGTAAAAAAAGAAAGTCAAGGTTTGGTGAAGTATAACAGTCGGGAAGGAAAAAGACGATAAGGGGTAGGACCGTAGTTAATAAATGAGTGTGATGTATCCCTTTTATTGCTCCTGAATTGCTTACAATAGCTTCAAAACAATCTATTTGCTCGTATTTTTTTCTGGTAATTTCGTATGCCCATCGTGTGTTACAATAGTGAGCTACAATGGCTATTTATAGTGCTTGTGGATCCTATCTTTAGGAGTTTAAAACATAGCAAAATTCTATCCTATTTTAGGAGTTGAATCCTAGCAGAATTCTATCCTATTTTTGAGAGTTTGAATCCTAGTAGGACGAAAAAGGTGTGTTGACAGCTGCCCCTCTTTGCCCATAGTCGTGTAACGGGGATAGGGAAAAGATTGAAAGACACACTTTTCGTTCAGTGGAGTTGAAAATTGACTCTGATGTTTCAATAACTCCCTGTCGAATCGAGTTACGGATGACTCCTCCGTCGTGAAGTCGAGTTCATCTGGAAGCTTCTGAGCACTATATCCTTCGTCGTGAAGTTGGAATCGAACTCAAAGCTTTTGGCGAGTGGCCTTTGAATCGTCTTTTGGATCAAGATACTTTGTCGTGAAGATGAAACTTGACCTGAAGACTTCGGTGTTGATGCGTTACAGATGACTCATTCGTCGTGAAGTTGGGTCAATCTGTTTGTGAAATTGGAATCGTACAGGGCCCCTTCGTCGTGAAGTTGAGCCTGAGAATTGGATATCCTTTGCCATGAAGTTGAAATCCAAATATTGTTCCGAGTCCAATATCCTCCGCTGTGAAGTTGAAATTGGTTCTAAAACTGGGAAATTGTTTGTTGACAGTCAGCCGCCCCTTCGCTGTGAAGTTGAGCTTGTGATGTCTCGAGTCTAATATCCTTCGCTGTGAAGATGAAATTGACTCTGAACGAAATCTTGTTGACAATCAGCCGTCCCTTCATTATGAAGTTGAACTTGTGTTGTCTCGAGTCCAATATCCTTCGCTGCGAAGTTGAAATTGGCTCTGAAATTTGAAAAATGTTTGTTGACAACCAGCCGTCCCTTCGTTGTGAAGTTGAACTTGTGTTGTCTCGAGTGGCACGATATCCTCCGTCGTGGAGTTGAAATCGAGAATGAAACTGAAAAGTTGTTCGTTGATAACCAGTCGTCCCTTCGTTATGAAGTTGAACTTGTGTTGTCTCGGGTAGCACGATATCCTCCGTCGTGGAGTTGAAATTGTCTCTGAAATTAAGAAGTTGTTGTTGACAAGCAGCGGTCCCTTCGTCGTGAAGTTGAACTTGCGTTGTCTGGAGTCCAATATCCTTCGTTGTGAAGTTGAAATTGGCTCTGAAATTGAGAAGTTGTTGTTGACAGGCAGCGGTCCCTTCGCCGTGAAGTTGAACTTGCGTTGTCTGGAGTCCAATATTCTTCGTTGTGAAGTTGAAATTGGCTCTGAAATTGAGAAGTTGTTTGTTGACAACCAGTCGTCCCTTCGTTGTGAAGTTGAACTTGTGTTGTCTCGAGTGCCACGATATCCTCCGTCGTGGAGTTGAAATCGCAGATGGCCCCTTCGTTGTGAAGTTGAGCCTTGACTTGAATATCCTTCGTCGTGAAGTTGAAATCCAAGTATTGTATGTTGCGGGTGGACACAATTCCCTTCGCCGTGAAGTTGAAACCGTGGAGACCCCTTTATTGTGAAGTTTGGCTTCGAGCTAGATATCCTTCGTCGTGAAGTTGAAATCCACTCTCGAGCAAATTGTGTCGCTTTGAGTTCAATATCATTCGCCGCGAAGTTGAAATTGACTCTAGCTAAAACCTGAAAAAGTTATGCATATATGTGATGCTATGGATGCAATGCTCTTAGGTGTGCCTAAAATGCATATGCAACATATGTTATCTTGGGGCTCTGGAGAGAAATCTCGATCTCTAGTTGCCTGTCTGGAATCTTGATTCTTGAATCTTCAAATTTTGATCCCTGATCTTGAATTCTTCAAATGTTCAAATTTGATGTGCACATTCTATTTTTTATTTGAGAAATGCTTCTCGACCATCTCAAGTATGTGCCTGAGTTGAGTGTAACGGTTCAGATGATGCTTCAAAAGAAGTTGTCTTGAAAGAGATAGAATTCGTTTCAAGGGAAACGATCTCAAAGATATCTGTTGTTTCATGAGAAACGGTCTCAAGGGAAACAAAATTATGTTTTAAGGGAAATAAATTTGAAGATTTTGTGTTTCAAGAGTAATTGTCTCAAGGGAGACAAAATTTGTTTTAGGGGAAATAAATTCAAAGATTTTGTTTCAAGGGAAACTGTCTCAAGATAGACGAAAATTGTTTCAAGAGAAACTGTCTCAAGAGAGACAAAACTTAGTTCCAAAAGAAATTGTCTCACGGGGAGATGAAATTAGTTCCAAGGAAAACATATTCAAAGATGATGCTTCAAGAGAAATTGCCTCAAAAGCGACATAATTCATTTCAAGGGAAATGATTTCAAAGATATCTTTTGTTTCATGAGAAACGAAATTTTGTTTTAAGGGAGATAAATTCAAAGATTTTGTGTTTCAAGAGAAACTGTCTCATGGGAGACAAAATTTGTTTCGAGGGAAACAATCTCAAAGGTTTTGTGTTTCAAGAGAAACTGTCTCAAGGGAGACAAAATTTGTTTCAAGGGATATTATCTCAAGAGAGACGAAATTCATTTCAAGGGAAATGTTTTCAATGTTTATGTTTCAGGAGAAACTGTCTCAAGGGAGACAAAATTTTGTTTCAAGGGAAACTATCTCAAGAGAGACAAAATTCATTTCAAGGGAAATGTTTCCAATGTTTATGTTTCAAGAGAAACTGTCTCAAGGGAGAAAAAATTTTGTTTCAAGGGAAACTATCTCAAGAGAGACAAAACTCATTTCAAGGAAAATGTTTTCAATGTTTATGTTTAAAGAGAAACTGTCTCAAGGGAGAAAAAATTTTGTTTCAAGGGAAACTATCTCAAGAGAGACAAAGTTTGTTTCAAGGGAAACTGTCTCAAGAGAGACAATGGTGAGCATGATTCCCTTCGTCGTGAAGTTGAAATCGTGGGTGGCCCCTTCGTCGTGAAGTTGAGCCAGGAATTGGATATCCTTCGTCGTGAAGTTGAAATCCAACTTGAAAATGCGAACTGGATCGGTTCTGAATTATCTCTCGAACTCGTCTAAAGTTGATTCTAAGATCTGTCGATCTTTCAATATGTCAAATTGGTTGAAGTGTAGCTTC
The DNA here is from genome assembly GCF_006381635.1 of Hibiscus syriacus. Lineage (NCBI taxonomy): Eukaryota > Viridiplantae > Streptophyta > Magnoliopsida > Malvales > Malvaceae > Hibiscus > Hibiscus syriacus. The sequence goes on along the minus strand of NW_024062924.1, from coordinate 1,835,917 downwards.
TTGCTGCTGAGTTAAGTAACCAACATCAATCTTTAAAGGTGTTTTTGAATCGAGTATCTTTCGTCTTGAAGTCGAAACTTGACTCTAAAAGCTGTAAAAAATTATGTATGTGGAAAATGATAAATATGATGCTCTAAAATGTATGAATAAGATGCATATAACATGAATTGGTTATATTTTATCTCTTGAAAAAGGCCTGATAATTCACATTAGGATGTTGAATCCCCAAAGATGCCCAAAAAAATGCCCCAATATTTCATGTTGAATCTTCAAAGATGCCCCAAATATTCCTCATTTCTTGCTTCAGCATTGATTCTGAGCATGAGTTTTGTGTCTATGAGTCACATGTCATTTACCAAGATCCACTCTAGAGAGACTGTCTTGTTTAAAAAAAATGTTTTTCTTTCTCTTTTAATATCAATTAAAAGAGTTTCAAAAAATGTTTAATCCCAAGTTTTAAAAATATTGCCCCTTCCACGGTTTTACAATTGAGACGAATCATAAAACTAGAGTTCATTGGATATCAAAGAATTAATTACAATGTTAATCCTTCAATAAATTATAGCTATTTGACAAGTGTCAAGATCAAAGCTATCTTTGAGAGATGGTCAAGTAAGGAAAGGATAAAAAGTCTCAAGTCATTGTGTTTGGTCAAAGGTTTGGCATTTGATGCTCAAAGGATTGATGGGGTAGCTTGCATGCTTCTCTACTGGAAGTGTTCTCTGACTCCCAACCTTCGTTGTCACACTTGGATTGTGCGATGCCTTATCAAGGAATTTGTGTGATCGCCTCAGTTGCACAATTTTTATATTCGAGCCGCCTTTTCAGGTTTTCAACTCGAATCCTCCTTTGGTTTCAAGACGTTATTCAGGATTTACGTCTTGAACCCCCCTTTGTTATTTTTCTCTACCATACATTAATTACATTATTTTTTTGCAAACAAAGATTAATCCTGATGGGCGGGATGAAATCTGAAGATAATCTCTTCTGTTTAGAAATCCATGTATGATTAGAAGGGACTTTTAAGGCACGTAATGTAGGCCAGGGTTCGTGGTTATGAAAGAAAAGGATAAATAGGCCCAAACAAGTGTTTCAGGGTATTGAACCAAGGATCAATTCATTCTGATGCCATCGATCTTGTCTTGCTCAAAATGTCTCTTTCTCTTGATGCTCTATGATCTTCGAGTGAAGGGATTCAGTGATTCGGGAATGATTGTGCTTGATCAATCTCATTGAAGCTTGATGCACCATTTTTCTTTAGGGAATTTTTGCATGTACTTTTTGTTCCCTTTTTTATTTTTGTTCTTTCTTTTTTTGTTCTTGTTTTTTCCTTTTTTGCTTCTTTTCTTTTTTCTTTTTGCCCTTTTTGTTCTGATTGAATCATCGCACTTGGCATTTGGTTCACCTTTCGGTATCTCATCTGAATCAATGTCTTCACTCATGTGAGTAGATTTTCTCCACCTTGCCCCCCAGTGTGGATGGTGATCCTTGGTTAGGGTTGAATCAGAAGAAAAAATACTATAGGCTCAAAAGGGGACGCAAGAGATATATATTTTCTCCTGTTGTGAAGGGATAAAGAAAGAAAGCCGTTCATCATTTCATACATGTAAGTCTTCACATAAGAGGTATCCCCAGGGGGATAGATTTTCAGGATTAATTCTATTCACATGAAAACAGTGCAATTAATGCATGATAGAATTATTTCGAATGAATTATTTTTTCTGCTCCTTGCTCCCAACATGTCTCAATGTTCAGGCTCCTGGCGAGATGCCCCAAACTGTATCTTGGAAGAATGCTCATGTTCAAATGAACAACTCAATGCCTTGGGTTTTAATGGTAAAAAAGGTTAATTTTGAGTCTAAAAAGACAGTTGTGTGATCTTATTGACTCAAAGAAAGGTGTGGGTGTATCAAAAAGATAAAGGTAATGTTCAAGAATTTCAAATGGAGGTAATGTCAAAATTTGGTTTTTTGATAATGACAATGAGTTATTTTGGGTAAAGAATCAAGGTGTTTTATTCTATGGTTTGAGACAGGGTAAGAAAGGTCTAATCTTGTCATATGTTAAAAATCTATAATTCTTGAAGAATTAAAAGAATCCTCAATTCATTTAATATTCAAAGAACTAAAGATTAAAATTTGTTCATTTGCTCCACCTTAGAAAGTAACATGAATTCAATCGTTTAAAAGATGTGTTCAAACAAAATAATCCTCTAAGTGCAAATGGTATATGCCATGCCCCCTTCTTCGGCAAGCGCCTTACAGTTTTCAGAAGAATGTTTGGGAATCCTTATGTGGCAACAACTTCAACATCGTAGCCCTTAGGAGATGGGTACTCTTTTCTCAGATCATCGTGGCAGGCTTAGTCCTACAATCAGCTGATCCAGCTCCCCCTGTACTGATTTCAGTTTTTCTTTAATTGTTAAAATCTGGCTTCCATGTGGTGTAATGTGGTTAAGACCACTTCATCGAATCCTCCGTGATTTAATTTCATGTTTATGAAAATGCTTAAAAATGTAGATGAAGATGCAAAAATGCAAGAATGCAAGAATGCATGAAATGTTCGAGGCATTGATCCAAGAAATGTGACTGTTATTATGAATAATCCTTATTGGGGACAAAAATGTTTTATCTTTTAAGAGAAAAAAATATCCTGACAGCTTCTGACATGTTGACCAGTCTTCTGCTTTCGTCTTTCACCGGTTGAATAACCTGTCGAACCGCTCCGGCCTCTCTGGATGAACCGTGAAAATGTTGAGTTGTTTTTTGTACTGGTCCAAGAAGTCTCGAATGATCGCATCTCGAGCATTTACTTTTGTTGAGCCTGTTCCCAACGAATTCGTCATTGGAGCCCTTAATTGATAGGAACTATGTGAAGTTCATTAATCTGTTTCTTGAATTCGCCGGCAATGGTCTCCAATTTCAGCTATCATTTTACCATAGTTGTGTTCAAAGGGACTTCCGAGATACATAACCTTCATCTTGCCCCTGCAACCTCTGCCAGTCAGTTCTTCAAAGATAAGCTTTCATTGTGCTTGATGTAGACCCGGTTCATTTTGGGTCTTTTATAATGCAGCAGAGTGATATACTCTTCAATTGTGGGCACCACGTCTTCTGGATTGAATGTGACATATAGTCGCCTTGTAGACTATCCTATGTATTTTCATCTCTTGTATTACAACACCTTTGTCCATGGATTCAGATTATTCGAGTTTTAACAAACATGTTTTAGTGGATCAATAACCTCTTTTTAATGATGCAAGTGATGAAAATAAAATAAAATAAAGATGAAAAGAGTTAGTGAGGTGAAAAATAATCAAAAACGATCATAAAAATGAAAGTCCTACCCCACATGATATCTACCCCACATGCTTATTATTCCTACCCGGACATGATCTCTATCTCGCATGCTAATTTCAAACAAATCCTAACCGCATATTTGTCTAGTTCGCATGCTTTGAACAGAAAGTAAAGCATGAAATAAAACAGCCTAGGGTTTGAAGTGAGGTTTTGGGGTGGGCTCTAATTCTCCATAGTCTCCCGGTTTAGGTTCTAAAAAAACGGTACCCGAGTTCTCCTTGCTGGTGCCCCTTTGGGCTTGCCAGACCTTTAGTCCTAAACCCATCACAGGTTTGTGTGGACTAAGTTAAACTCGAGAGGACACATTCCCTTATGTCTATGCGGAGAATAAATTCACACGAAGACATAAGGTATATGAATCCCGAAGGCTACTTGCTAGGCTTATGCGGTGAATAAATTCACACGAATGCGTCGCTTTCACCCCCACTTAAAACGGGTTCGGAGCTCGGGTTTAGAGCCTTAGATGAAAAAAGACTTTAAGGGCTGAAATCATTGAGAAAATGGTTAGTACAACTAATTACTCGAAAATATAATCAAAAGTAAGTAATAAGGATCGAAATGTTACCTTAAAATTTAAACTTACCATTTCCATTAAAAAGACAACTGGAAATTACCTTAGCTTGACTCACTTACCTGTGTCCCCAGCGGAGTCGCCAAGCTGTCGTAACCGTCTTTCGGTTGGGCCACGGAATTGGGCTTCGACTTGAAAAATGTGATTGGAGTCGCCACCGATTATTTATTTAAAAAAATAGGTTAATCGGATACCTTATATCTTACCTGATCTGCGTCTTACCAAAGATATGTCGGATTCGGGAGTCGGTTACGGTCAAGGAAGGATTAGCACCCTTGAACCGCCCTTTCGGTACTACGTAATTTCCAGTTGTTTTTAATTAAGAAAATCGAAAGTTAAAATTTAAAGGTAACATATGATCCAAAATTACTTACCTCCGATCAATTTGAAAGAGTACCCTTAAAAAGTCGAGAAACGCGTTAAAGGAAAAAGGAAATAAGAGTAAATGAAATAAAGAAAATAGAAGGGAAAAAATAAAAAAAAATGATGAAAAACTAAAAGAGGAATAAAAATATATAATTATTGAGTGCAAAATAATAATAATGATAATAAGTAGTAAAATAAAAAAAAACGCAATCACACCAAAAGAAAGTAAAAAAAGAAAGTCAAGGTTTGGTGAAGTATAACTGTCGGGAAGGAAAAAGACGATAAGGGGTAGGACCGTAGTTAATAAATGAGTGTGATGTATCCCTTTTATTGCTCCTGAATTGTTTACAATAGCTTCAAAACAATCTATTTGCTCGTATTTTTTTCTGGTAATTTCGTATGCCCATCGTGTGTTACAATAGTGAGCTACAATGGCTATTTATAGTTCTTGTGGATCCTATCTTTAGGAGTTTAAAACATAGCAAAATTCTATCCTATTTTAGGAGTTGAATCCTAGCAGAATTCTATCCTATTTTTGAGAGTTTGAATCCTAGTAGGACGAAAAAGGTGTGTTGACAATTTGGCTAGCTTTTCCTTTCATTTTTGGTTGGATTTGAATAATTGAGTAATATAGAGGTTTGAGGAAAGGTTAAATAAGATTAAAACTAAGAGATGGATGAAATATTTGAGATTTAGGAAAATGGGTTTTTGAATGATATGTTAAGATATAATCTTTATTGATGAATATTGATATATTTGACTTGTCAAATAAGTAAATAAGAGATTAGAAGAATTGGATGGGTTTAAAAACATGTTAGAAAAAGTGGTATGATTATTGGATTGAAGTGTTCTTTAGAGATGGTAGATATTATAAGAAGCTAGCTGAGGAAAAGTTAGTTGGGATAAGTAAAAAAGAGTTTGATAGTGTTGTTGGAGGTAAAAATAAGGTAAATTGGCCAAATTTGGGGCAAATCGGGCTGAAAATTGAAAATCTAGGAAATGGTATCGGTACTAGAAGAACAGTACTAATACAATAGGCTTAAGTTGGAAGAAATCAGCTGAACAGTATCGATACTGAAGCAATTAGCATCGATACTATGAGGAAGGTATCGATACCATTGATTTACATAATGCAAAAATGGTATCAATATCATAATAGAGTATCGATACTAAGAGACAAATATCGATACCATGGATCCAGAATGTTGAAATGGTATCGATACTAAAAGGGAGTATCGGTACCATAATATAGAAATATCGATACCAATGTAGGGGTACCAATACTATAAAGCCAAAAATTTTAAGATAGGATGAGATTGTTATAGAAAATTTAATAATAGTATTTCTGAGTATTGTTTAAGTATAAATTTTAGAGAACATACTAATAGTTGATATGGTATGCGTCTTTGATAGGTGCTTGAGTAGATCGAAATCAAGCTCCCGAGTCAAGCAAAACGAATGGAAAAGGTAAAGTAGCTGACTAGTCAGATTTGCGTTTTGGATATAATAGCAAGGCAAGCCAGGTGAGTGCATTTATTATATACATATATGTTATGATAGTCATAGATGCATGTTGCTTGATGTATGTATGGTGATTACCGAATGGCACTATGAGTGCAAACTAAGAAATTCAAAATAATTTATGAATTTTCATATTGGCATTGTGTGTGCAAACTAAGAAATTCATAATAAGTTTATGAATTTCCGTATTGGCACTGTGTGTGCAAAATTGCATTCATAATAAGTTTATGAATTTTCGTAATGGCATTGTGTGTGTAAACTAAGAAATTAATAATAAGTTTATGAATTTCCGTATTGGCACTGTGTGTGCAAACTAATAAATTCATAATAAGTTTATGAATTTTTGTATTGGCACTGTGTGTGCAATGTAACAAAATCATAATAAGTTTATGAATTTATGTATTGGCATTATGTATGCAGACTAAGAAATTCATAATAGTTTATGAATTTACGTATTGGCACTGTGTGTGCAAGTTAAGAAATTTATAATAAGTTTATGAATTTCCGTATTGACACGTGTGTGCAAACTAAGAAAATCATAATAAGTTTATGAATTTCCGTATTGGTACTGTGTGTAAAAACTAAGAAATTCATAATAAGTTTATGAATTTTCGTATTGGCAATGGTTGTGCAACCCACATAAATTGTAGTAAGTTTGGGGAATTATTGTATTGGCACTACAGGTGTAAATTATAGAGTGTATAATGGATTAAAAGAGTTAATGGATATTGGAATTCTCACAATATACTTGTGTTTAGAATTTTTCTTATGATTATATATTCCTCACTAAGAAATTTCTTAGCGTGTGTAAAATTTAACGCGTAGGTTTTAATACAAGCGGAGTAAGGAGATCATCTTACATACCAAATCAAGGGCCTCCTCATCAGTAACTGTACGACATCCAGGTCTACTATTGATGTATTTTGTTTGGCATGTAATAGAGTTTGTAAAAGCGCTCTGAAAGTATTTGATTTTCATGATGTAAAAAAGATGAAATGTTTGAACATTACTTTTTGTTTACCTATGTAAGTTTAATGAATGTTTTACTATCACTAAATTAAAATGTTTTATAAAAAGAAACAAAATTTTACAGATATTTAAATACGGAAATGCTTTTAAAATGATGTGACATATGTATCTCTTGTACGACAGGTATACGGGAGATGGGTGTTAAATAAACTCTACTTTTTAGTGTTTTTAATAATTATATAAAGGGGACGATTTCAACTAATCAAGGGAGAGATTTTTTGGGTTTTGTTTTGTTCTTTTCTTTTCTCCACCATTAGCCATGGCCTCTTAGCCAAGTTTGGGGAGGAGCAATAGCTAAACATAAAGGCAAAAGTCACAACACTGAGAGGTGGTAATTGGTGATCGACGAGCGCATTAATGACGAAAATCATAAAATAATTTTGAGTGGGAGTTTTATTTTTGTGTAGTTTAAATACTCTTTAATTCTTTTGGGATTTGTTACACTTTTGATGATTATGGTTTTAAATATATTTTATGAATTTCATGTTTATAAAATTTTGTCCATTTATTTTATTAGTGTTTACTCGATTTTATTAAGGCTTTTAATATAAAGATATATAATTGCCCAGTATATTGCATCGAAACGTGAGGGGCATTGTCAGAGCATCAGTGATTGTGAGAGCAATGTTTTAGTGTAGAGAGATATTACTGACTGATTATTATATCGTACTTAGTAAATTTTCTTAAATGGGTATAGAGATATAGAATTGTTATGAGTTTGACAAAACCCTAATCTTTATCTTGAACCGATCCATTTTTTTCATTGCCACTGCTTTAATTCCCTTTACCCCTTCATATCTTTATTCGTATATTTATTTTTGCTATTATATTTTTATTGCTTTGTTCCCATCATCACATACACAATTCTATTATTTTATTTACTTAGTGATATAGTAATTCTTTGAGTAATACTAGCCTCTATAGATACGGTATTCAATCGATTGATCTGCATCCAATTTATCACTTGATACTATAATGTATGCTTACATTGATTGTTGTTATGTTATTCGAAGCATCCAATTTTTGGCGGCATTGTTGGGAACTAGTATCATTTTTTAATTATTTTTACTAACATAGTTTTTATCATTTTGTAGGTAGAATTAAATAGTTTTTTTTGGTGCATAAATCAAAGCAATAATCGATAGAAGATATTAACAAATAAAGTACATAATGTTGGAATAATTTCAACTTTCCAAAATATTTTGACGCTGCTAGTTTATCACAACATCGATTATAAGAATAGGCCAATATGTCAGCATGTTGTACCCACATTAGATTATTTGAATCCTGGCATTATTCAACCGACCATACATGCTTCCAATTTTGAGTTAAAGCTGGTGATGTTCCAAATACTACAATCAATGGGGCAATAAAGTGGGAGGCATACCGAGGACCCTCGACCACACTTGAGAGCATTTATGGAAGTTTGTGATTCATTCGAACAACAACGAGTGCCCGATGAGACCTTGAAGCTAAAGTATTCCCGTACTCACTTCGCGACAAAGCTAAGGCATGGCTTAATTTGCTACCACCCATTGTTGTAGCATTATGGAATGAACTTGCCTAAAAGTTCTCCCTATGATTCAAGCCTCCCAACATGAATGCAAGGATGAGAAATGGCATCAAATCTTTGAAGAAAAGGGAAGATAAAACCTCTTATGAAGCTTATGAGCAATTTAAAGATTTACTACGTAAATGCCCGATGCATGGTTTCCAAATTTGGACACAAATAGAGATATTCTAAAATGGACTTGAAATGTAAACAAGGGTAGTTGTAGATGCTTTTATAAATGGAGCATTTCTATAAAAGTCCTACAACGAAACTTATGATATCTTGGAGACGATTTCCAGCAATGACTACCAATACCCCAATAAAAGAATTATTTAGGGTAGATGTGTTGTTGTAGTAGTGGACAACGATGCCATGAACACATTGATCACACGAGTGACAAAATTGACTGAAATGATGAAGAAACTGAAAATGTAAGAGGTATGTATAAGGTAAAAGCTACATCTTTTGTTAATTGCGTTGATAACCATAATTTTGAGGAATTTCCCCAATACCCACTACAATAAATTTCTACTATTGTGACAAATTTAATTTTTCCAAAATTAATTTTGTCACTAAAAGTAGCTTTTGGTGACAAAATAAATAATCGTCGCATTAGATTAATAAAAGATAAACAATTATGACAAAAGCTAAAATCATCATAATAATTTGTCACAATTAGCAAATATGTGTAACATATAGTGACACAATAAATTTTATTACGAATTTATGTAACAAATGTTTCCCTCCAAATTTTTTATGCCAAATTAAAGGCATATAATGAAAAATTTTGTAACTAAAAGTTTTAGTAACTATGACATAAAAATTGTCACAACAAATAATGAGATTTAGATTTGACGTGAAAAATTTTGTTTGTGATTATATATTTTAATTAGTGACAAAATTTATTTTTCTCAGTTTTTATCACCTTCACCGTTCACCCTAAAGTAAAACATGGTCGTTGCTGCTTAAATCAGCAAAAAGCGAAAGGTATCCTCTTCAACCTTCTCTATTCTTTTCATTTCTTGCATTTTCCTCCAACTGGATTTTATTTATTTATTTATTCTTTATGTCATTTGTTTTCACTTCGTCGCTGATGGAGTCTTCTTCGCGGAGCATAACGAGGTGTTGACAAGGTAACTTAACGAGGATGGATACTCTGGAGTCGAAGTTAGAGTTACTCCCATGCGCACTGAGATCATAATCAGAGCCACCCACACCCAAAATGTTATCGGTATTTTTCAAAAATTTTACTTTCTGGTGGTGGAATTTTCCTTTTCAATAAGGGTTTTAATTTATGATTGATTTGGGGTTTTATATGTGAGAAAGGGAAAAGAATCAGGGAGATGGTCTCTGTGGTTCAAAAGCGATTCAATTTCCCTAAAAACAACGTCGAGCTTTACACCGAGAAGGTCAATAACCGAGGCCTTTGCGCCATTGCTCAGGCTGAATCACTTTGTTATAATCTCCACGTAGGTCTTGCTATCCGCAGGAATATGCTCAATATTGATTCTTCTTTTAAAGATTTCATGTGTGTTTATGCAGTACCCCTTTTTTATATTTTTAATGTATAAAATGAATTTTAATAATTAGGATTTCTTATATAATGTCATCTACAAAGAAGATTGGCCTCTTAATACTAATTTTTTGTGTCGGAAGGCGACTGAAGTAATTAGAAGATATTTCATCTGTTTATTTCATGCCTGCTGAAATGCATTTCTTTTCAATGCAATAACCTTCGTAGAGGGAACAATATTAAATCTTTCTTATTTTTAATTTTCCTTTTTGTTATGGATTTTATTTTGTATGTGTGCATGATATGTTTAAAAGAATTTTTGCAGTAACCTTAGTAGAGGGAACAATATTAGAATTTTCTTATTTTAGTCAATGGTCTGATCTTGTTTTGTTTATTAAATGTTTCATCCTTTAGATTTATTTACTTATATTTGCAGGAAAAATGAGAACAATCTTCGTTGAAGAAACTGAAAAAGGCATTGAAGTGAACGGAGGTCAAATTTTAGAAAAAGTTTTAAATTCAAAATATGGTTACATTGGTGGACTTGGTTATGGAGTAAAGCCAAGTAGTTCCAAACTAATATTCTTTCACAATAACAAATATTAATTTCTCATCATAAAAAATTGTGACAAGTAATATATTTTCACAATAACAAATTGTAGCAAAATGATTTAGTCACAATAACACGTTAAATTTAGTCAAAGTAAAAAGTTATGTAAATTTTTTTTTGGTCTAATATTTTGTCAAAATAAAAAATTGTGACAAATTTATTTAATCAAAATAATAATTTATAACAAATATTAATTTCTCATTATAAAAAATTGTAAAAAAAAAATATTCTCTCACAATAATAAATTCTAACAAAATTATTTAGTTACAATAAAAAGTTATAAAAATATTTAGTGACGAAATTAAAGTAGTGAGAAATTAAATTTTGTTGCAATATGTATTTTTGTCACGAAAACATTTTTTGTTTGATGTTATAATTTAATTTAATTGTGATGAAATTTACTTTTTGTGATAAAATAATTATTTTATTTTAATAAATATTTTATCTTTGTAAGTTATATTTAGTGACGAAATAGCAACTGCGACAAAATAATTTTTGTTACCTTATGTATTTTCATCACAAAAACTCTTTATATTTGATGTTTAAATATAAGCTAGTTATGACAAAATGTACTTCTCGTGACGAAATAATTAATTGATTGTGACAAATATTTTATTGCGATAAGTTAATTATAGTAATGAAATTTCATTGTTACAATAAATACTATACAATAGTAACGACCACAATTTTGTCATAATATACTTTACATGACAAGGTTGTTCTAACATACATGGTAACAAATAAAATTGGTCAAAATAAGTATATCGTGACAAATTTAGTATCTTTAGTGATAAATAATTTTGTTCAAACAATCTAAATTTCTTGTGGTGACCCCAAGTCTGTGTATTTTGTGAGTAATTATAACATGAATAACAATGCTAACATATATGGGAACACATACAATATGAATTTATAGAATCCTAACCCCAATGTAGCATTGAAATCCACTTTCAGGAATACACAACACTATAAGTAGCAACAATTTACTCAACAACAACCAATATTGCATTATCAACAGTCACATCATCAGGCAATGCCACAGTAATAACACAATAATAAAAAAATAAAGGGCAGATTACTAACCTTGCTTCATCATCAACATCACTTGAGTCTCTACTGAATGAGTACATCTTGAGAAATGAAGTTGTGATCCAAAACAAGTCAACATCATTGAGAGCATTGAAGAATCAAGTTGGAGAATTGGCCAATGCGTTGAGTAGCAGACCACAAAGTTTCTAAGGTGAATGAAAATGTTCATTGCAAGATTATCACAATGAGTAGTTGACTCCAAATTGGAAACCATGATGAGAACAAAAAATGGATGAGAGGCCTATACAACAATCAAAAGGCAATGATCCATAGAAGGTGATTGAATCACCTAGCATTAAAATCACAACAAATGACTTAGGGTAGAGTAGTAATTCTAGGACATTGCCACCAAAAATGCTGAAAAAACTTATGCCCCCAAAGATTCTAGAAAAGAAAGAAGAATCAATAATTTTGAAACTTCATTGATGTGTTGAGGCAATTGCACGTTAACATACCATTGTTACAAGCATTAGAGTATACACCAAACTACGTTAAATTTTTGAAGGAAGTGTTTTCCAAGAAATGTAGGATTGGTTATTTTGAGATAGTTTCATTCATTGAAGGGTGTAACATTATTTTGACAAGTAGATTGCATCCAAAACTAAAGGATCAAGGGAGTTTTACTATTCATTACACTATTGGAAACCAATACATAGGTAGAGCTTTGAGTGACTTAGTTTCTAGCATTACCTTAATGCACTTTCTATTTTTAGGAAACTTAGGATTAGTAAAGCACAACACACAACAGTTGCACTTTAACTTGATGACCTGTCTATTGTCCATCCTGAAGGTAAGGTTTACATTATGCTAATACGAGTGAATAAATTTATCTATCCATTTGAATTCATTGTCTTAGAATCTAAAGACAACAAAAAAGGTGCCTATAATACTAGAAAGACCATTCCTTGCTATTGGACGAACATTGATTGATGTTTGAAAGGGAGAACTCACATTACTTCTCAATGACCAACAAATTACATGTAATGTGTTCAACCCTCTACAATATGATGAAGAAGATGAATGCCATGTTGTTAACATTGTTGAAGCAATCATAAAAGAGCAATAAGATGAATTTCAGAGCATTGAAGAACTCTTTACTATTGTTGTGAGAACGAAAGAATCAGACGAGCCAAACCATGAAGAGACTATGTTAATCAAGGGGAGCCAATGCTTCTACATTAATCCTAGCATTAACAATAGTTATGTACCGCTAATGCCGACTACAAAGTCATAGTATGAATACCTGAGCAAAGCTGGAAATGCTACCATGTTGCAGAATGTCACAGCAACAGTGAAGACAATGAGGAACGATTCACAAGGCTTTGAAGATGAAGGGTCTCATTTGAAAATTCACCCCGTGAATCCACAACATTGTTATGGTCATAATAAAGATGTGTCCTTCATGACTTATTCCCTCAAGAAATAGTTTTTCTTTGAACAATATTTTGATCCCATATGCGTAAATGATTTGAAGTAGTATGATTATGTCACAACAACCATCGACAATAAAAAAAAGGGATATCATTTTACTAAGACATAAGATAAGTTACCACAAACTTCAGTTTCACTATATGAAATATGTTTTTTTGCATGCTTTCAATTAGTCATTTTATGCCATTACATTAGATTTAGTTTTTATTTATTAGTTCTATTTAATGTTTTTATCTCGAGTTTTTTCGTTCAGGTAATTCCTCCATAATGATCACTGCATCATCCTTAGTTCGTACTGTTATTGCTACCTTTATTTCACAACATTAGTTGGAGTTCCAAATAACCATTATGGCATATCATTATGGGAGTATTGGTTTCCTTTCTCTAATGTTTTATTTTCTATTTTTTTATATGCATTGAGGGAGATGAACCTCCCAAGTTTGGGGTGTGTTGCTAAAATTTTTATGTTGCATTTTCATTTTTCATGTTCATATTGTCGTTACATTAGGATTAGGATGTTGTTGTAGTTGACCAAAATTTTAAACTCTTTTTGATAAAGTTCGATGATGATTTGTTTAGTAGTGAAATGTAAGAGGAATGCACTAGATTCTTTCTATGGTTAGGATTTTATGGGAAACTTTAACATAATGGGTGTATGCTAGAGGTGCTCAACACTGGTTCTAGCATTATTTGGGAAAAAATATACTAGAGGTGCCCGAAACTGGCTATAGTGAGAAAAAAAACTTTCAAATCTCCAATTTACTACAGTGCCTAAAATTGGATCTAATGATGAAATAAAATAAAAGTAGATCTTGGCGGTGCCCGACACTAGCTCTAGCAAAGAAATAAAGTGAGGACGATGTTGCTATAACATTGAAAATTTAAACAAGTGAGTAAAATCATTTTTTTCTAATTTTGTATAGTATTTATTACATACACCTTGCTTACACACTACATCACTTTATGGATTATGACTTTGGTAAGTTGACAATAAATTCCTTAATTTCATATCAGTTAATGCGACCACATTTTTGCAACAGTAAAAAATTCCGAGAACCAAAAAAGTGAGTTGGCATTGAAACATTTTTGTTTAGCATAATCATTTTTTACATTGTAGTTGATTTTGAACAAGAAAATACTTAGGTTTGGGGGTTTGATAACTCTCTAAAAGAGTTATTATTTAAGGTATTTTTACTTCGGTTTATGTTTTCACTTTATCATATTAAGATAAAATCGTGTATGTTTTTAGTTAATTTTTTTATTACATGCATTGGTAGGAGTGATTTTGTAAATTTTCGAATAATTATGATATTCTGTTGTGATATTGTTACATTGAGGCTACAATGTTTTCCAATGTTGTAGTTGTGGTTGGGCACTGATGTGAGGCAAAATTGTTAGGTCGTTCTTGTAGCAATCGATATGTGGGCAAAAAGCTGATGACATATGGACATAATCCTAATATGGAAATCAGTCTTAACAGAAAAGGATTCTCAATCTAATGGGGGCTTAAACTCTACTTTTTAGGGTTTTATTTTATTATTTTCTTTTTTTTCTCCACTGTTAGTCATGGACACCTAGGCAATTTTGGGGAAAACAACAGTTGAATGTGAAGGAAAAAGTCACAGCGTCGAGTGATGGTGATTGGTCATTAACGAGAGCGTCAATGATGGCAACGATAAAATAATTTTGAGAGGCAGTTTTATTTTTGCTTAGTTGAAATATTCTTTAATTTTTTGGGATTTGTTAAACCTTGGATGCTTATGATTTTAAATCTTATTTTATGATTTTCATGTTTAATTAATTTTTACATTGATTCGATTTGTGTTTGATCGATTTTATTAATTCTTTTAATATAGAGATATATGATTGCCCAGTCTATTGCATCAAGATGTGAGTGACACTATCAGAGCATTAGTGATTGTGGGAGCAACGTTTCAATGTAGAGAGATCTTACTGATTGTGTAACACACATTCTCCGTATACATCTCCGTATAGGTAAAATCAAAACATTTATTAACCCAAAATAGGTAAAATCTAGTTTCTTTCACAAATTCAATATTTTTGCATTTATTAAAAAATAAATAATCATAGGAATTCAAAATATAATATTTCAACTTCTAATTCAAATTCGATCTCAAATAGTAACAAGCATTTATGCTTTGTTCATATAATAAACAATATTGTCTAATTTAAAATCTCATTTAAATACCTTCTAAAGAATGGTTTAGTATCATAATATATGTTTATACTAAATTATATTTAATTCTAACCATACTTCTAGTTTGCAAACACTTTTTACTCATATACATGCCAACTAGAATTTGTTTTTATAAAAAAGTCAGATTTCATTACTACTACCTGTAAATATTCCTTGGCGATTGATGCCAAGCTCAACTCCCTACTACTTCCGCTTTAATTTACCGACGCGTGAAAATCATCACATGTTAAGTTTACATATAGTGAGGCAATCAATAGAAATATATCCAAGGGAATGCATCACATAAATGTAAACAATAATAATATTCAATGCATTATGATCACTTTACTTGTATTTCCAATCATGTTATTAATATGAACATGATATGAATCACATATAAATTTCTTAATATATATGTCATGTATTCCATAAGCTCAAAAGCTTATTCGCGTGTTTATCATTTATCAACCAATAAAACATAGCCCAAATGTAAACCTATGAAGACCCTGGGTATTCGTCGAGTCAAAGATGTACCAAAGTGCTTACCATATACACTACCACAATGTTGCACTGAGTGTCCTTACACACTACAATGATGCAATAACTGTCGTTGCAAACTACAGTACTGTACTAAGTGTCTTTACACACCATATTACCATATGCATTAAGTTTCCTTACATACTATAGTGCTAATTACACACTGTCCTTCAATGACATATTTGGACATATAGTCTATTTTATTTGATACATCCATTACAAAGTATATTATCATAATTTAATATTGGGCAGTTCATACCCGAAATATCATTCATGATAAATATCATATATGTTCCTGATAAACATCATATGTAACGATCAGTGATCAATGCATTTTATATTGAACCTTTCACATATTTAGAATATGTTAAATATATGATGAATGACACAAATATAATGCCAACATAAATAAGGTAGGCTCATCGTAGGTTTTACCCAATGATGTATGGAACATTTATGTATAATGTTATTCATGCACTGCACTCATTTTGAGATTATATACAAGTTAAAATCTAAGCCTCAATGTTTTAACTTGATATTTTGCTTCTAATTTCGTTAAATCCCAAAAGTTTTTATAACTTCATATACTAGCAGTTTCCATTTTATTTAAAGAAATATTATTATGTATTAATCTAAAAATTTAAAAATTATTTTGTTTATAATAGTAAAAATCTAGTTTAATTTGTACAATTTATGGTGAAATTTCAAAGTTGATCAACTAAATCTGTTTTGAGCAGAATCTGTTGCCCTGTTTTCTGACCTATTCTCGGTTAAAAATTCATATATTTTTGTATATACCTCAAACTAAGTTCTAGTTTGTTCTAAAAAATTAGACTGATATATGAATCCAACTGTAGAAAAATAATCACTAATCAGTTTTTAGAATTTATGGTGATTTTCTAAACTTACTGTCTATAACTAAATTTCTATGCATACTTCACCAATTTGCGTTTTCAGCTTGACACTAATTCTATTAGCTCACCAAATGCACACATATAAATGCATCACAAACAACATAATATTTTAGGAGTCACCCCTTACCATAGTAACTCCGTTATTGGCTCATCACAAGTCAATGTTTGTTGCGATAAGTACAAATTAAATTTACACTCACTTGTTATCCTTAGCTTGTGAATTTTCCTTAGAAATTAATATTTCATCCTTAAGATTCTCCATAGATTTGATAATATTTTATCTTGATTTTAAGAAAACAATCGAAAAGATCATTATTATGAAACATATACAAGTTCAAACCACATGTTGAAATCTTACTAACCTAGGAACACAATAAAAAATAATTTTCTAAAAATTCTTTTGATACTCATTTAATACTAATTTCATGTTACAAGATAATTTGTTACCATAACACTTCAAATTGACCATTATAGTCCCTTTTTATCCAAATTTAAAATAAAATTTTCACTTAAGTTCCCAACTTTTCCATACTTCATATTTGAACCTCAACTTTAACCAACTTTCTGAAATAGTCCAATTTCACATCCTAACTTCAATCTTAACACTCAAACATTGATTTGCAGCATATTACATCAAGTATTACGCATTTACACGTTAACCCACAACTTTTAGATAATTATCGAATAGGTCCCCTAACTTTTCAAAAGTTAAAAATTGGTCCTCAAATTATTTCTAAGGCTCGTAGAATACTTTTCACATCATTTTCATTTCGTAAATAATTTTTCCAAAATTTTTCTCATCCATTTAAGCCAAGGCCGGACACATCAAAAGTTCAAGGCTAGAGTTTTTCATGATTTTACTCAATTTTGATTCGATTCAAGAATGAAATCAAACTCGAACCAACCTTATAAAATATCTACAATCAAATCCCTAATCAAATTTTATCAAAACACAAAGTTCTCCTAACTTTAGGGTTTGGCTAAAACTTAAGAAAGTATTTATAGGAATATTAAACATGTTTTAATTCTCAAATAAGCTTGGAAATGAATCTACAACCGCAATAACATCCAAATCCATCATCAATTCAATAAACCTAATATGAACATAAACCCTACAATTTGAGATCTTTGAATACAATAAAGATTAGCATACAATAATGGCACCAAATGATAGAGCTCTTCGAATAGAACAATTTTGCTAAAAAATGAAAAAAATCAAATTTATCTTACATAGGTATGGAGGAGCACGAAATGGAGCTGAAAAATATCTTGGTCTCATGAAATTTTAGTTAATTTCATGTTAATTTATCATTTATTTAAGCTTAAATGAATTTAAAATTCATTTAATTGAGAAATGCAATTTTGACATTAATAAAACATTTTATTTACATCCATACCAAGCCACGTGTTGGTTATCATCTTCCAAAGTAAAAGATGAACAAATTAATCCACCCTTTACAACTTTGCCCATGCAATCTTTCCAAAATTTCAATTTTGTCATTTTTCATACAACGATCCAAAATAACAATGGAAATAAATTCTCAAATAAAATGGCCCATATTATTTTACATAATTTTAATTATGTGGAAATATTATTTATAAGTACAATTTAATTCCCTTTAAATTTCCCTGAATTTCTATTCAATCCGATTTACCGAATTTTACAAAACGTCAACACTTTTTAGCTTTTAATCATAAATTCAAGATCAAAAATTTGATTCTCACCAAAACATCATTCTTGAGGTTGAACTATTCTTTTACGGGCAGAAAATACACAACATTTAGTCACTAAACTTTTGTAAAATTATCATTTTGGTCCCTAAAATTTCCAAATTTTATACTTTGGAAACTAAACTTTCAAACTTCACATTTTGGTTACTAAAATTTTTTTGGGGTATTACAATTCTTCCCCCTTAAGAAAATTCATCCTTGATTTTCCAATATGCATATGAGGTAGACATACGAATGTATTATTTTTTTATATCCTTCTATCTTTTCTTATTAGCTCTTTTTTCAACCTTTTATTTCTCTAACAACTTTAACAAGTACTAGTTCCATAAGTAAAATTCTTACTACATGTTAATATCTTCCGGTACAATAACATGAGAAAGATCTAATCAATACTTTAAGAAACACTTATCACTACTTTGATAAAATGTCTCTTTTCATTTCAAATCTGAATAAGACCTTTGTTGATAAGCAATTATTTTGAGATTAGCTTAAGAAACACTTATCCCGAACCCACTAAGGAATGGCAATTGGTTACCACAATATAGAAAACACTTGATGTTATGTTTTAACTTTTTTTCATATCAAACATTTAGAATTAAACTTGGTAATAGCTCTTTTCATATCTTCTACTAATATTAACTCTCTCCTTGATAATATAAGTATCCATCAGACTTAATTTTTAAGTCTTTGGTTTTACCTTTTTCCACTTTTTCTATCGTTGACAAACACAAAAAAAATTATCCTTTCTTTGAAGATCCTTTACTTGATCTAGCAACATAGGCTTTAATTTTAATTATACAATCAAAACACCATATTTCTTTAGAGACAATCACGTATTCAAAGTTCCCATAATAGAAATGTCTTTTGACTTATTTGTATCGACCATCACATTAGCCTTTCCTGATTGTAATGAATAAGCATATCATCATTCTTCAAGGAATTCAATACATTTTCTTTACTTTCAGTTCTTCGAGTTAATGCATGTTTTTTACTTTTGAGATCCAAATAGATATAGTGTCACTCACCATGAAGATAGTGGTGTTATACAATTGTTGCCAACTTGAAATCATGAGTCGGATAATTTCTTTCAGGATTCTTTAGTTTCTTTGAAGCATAACCTTAACTTTTCCTCTTGCACATGCATGCATCCTAAAGCATTATGAGACACATTACTATAAATCACATAATTATTTCCATATTACGATTACACTAACACTGGAGCTTATGTCAGTTATCTTTTTAAAATCTCGAAGTTTTATTAACACTTATCAGTCCAAACAAAAAGTGCCTTTTCTCAATATCATGGTCAAAGGGAAGACAATCATCAAAAATTTCTTTAGGAACCTTCGATAGTAACTAACAAATTCCCCATAATCTTTAAATTTTGAAAACACTCTTTGGACTTTATTATTTGACAATGGCTTGTAATTTCTTGAGGTCTATTGTTATTAACTCAGCTGAGATAACATGGGCAACGAATACAACCTTAGACAACCAACATTTACACTTAGTAAACTTAGCATGCAATTTTTCTCCCAAATAGTTGGAAGTGCTATATGAAGACATTCATCGTGCTCTTCCCTGGTCTTACAATATATCACAACAACATCAATGAACACTACCACCAATTAATCCATTTATAACTTAAATACTCGGTTTATCCAATCCATAAGTGTCACAAGAAGCTTCGTTAAACCAAATGACATTATCACAAACTAGTAGTCTTCAAATCGAATTCTAAAAATTGTCTTATGAAGATCTTTTTCCTTATCTTTAACTAATAATATCCATGTATGATATCCGACTTCGGAGACACTAATCCACCATTTTAACTGATCATAAGAGGATACTTGTTATTCTTTATTACTTTATTTAATAGACGATAATCCATGCACAATTGCATAGACTCATCTTTCTTTGTCACAATAACACTGGTGCATCCCGGATGACATGCTTAGTCTTGTAAATCCCGATCTTAACAATTCTACTAATTATGGCTTTAATTCTCTAATCTCATTCAAAGCCATTCAATACGGGGCTATAGAGATAAACGCAATACCTGATTACATATCTATTTCAATTTCTACACTACAAGAAAATATACCTTTAATGACACACGAACAATGACACACGCTAATTTATGACTTGCAAAATCTGTGTGTCAAAAAAATGTCATGTTTCTTAAAATATGAACGATTTATGACTTACAATAATGTGTGTCATATTTAATAGTCATAATCCAAAAAATTTACAAAACACGGAATACACTTTTTAAATGCGTGTCATATTTAAAAGTCGTTTTTTAATTTCCCCCCCATTATTTTCATCATTTCCCGCTTCTTCCCCCTCGATAATTATCAGTTCACTCTGCATGCTTCCCCTTTTTCTCTTTTTCCCTTTTTCCCTTTGTCGAAAACGCCATCTTCTCCAACAAGATCGTTATGTTCTCTAAATCCTATTGCCCATATGCCATTTTTCTCCATTTCTTTTACATTTACAGTTTCATTTCAACCTTTCAATGTTCATGATTTAGAATCAGGATACCGTAATCAATCTTGTTTCGACTTTTTTACTTCATGGGTATTTCTTCAAAAGTATAATTGAAACTTCAATTCTTGGGGGTTTTGTGATTAGATAATATGATGTGTTGCTCCTAATTCTTTTGTTTTTGTCTTGTTTGTAGGTATTGCCTTCGTGCCAAGCGGATTTTCAGTGAGCTAAATGAGAAACCTTATGTTGTAGAGCTTGATCTCTGAGGTATCTGTGGATATTATTCATCTACTTATGATTCATTTATTGTATGTGTGTGTGTGTGTGTGAGTAGAAAAAGAGTAATTTTAGATAAAGTGTTGACTTGTTATTTTAGACGATGGAGGTAAAATCCAATATGTTCTTCTGGATTTGATAGGTCGAAGCATTGTTCCACAAGTGTTTGTGAATGGCAAGCATATTGGAGGCTCTGATGGTTAGCTACTTTGTCTCCATAGTATTTGTTTTCTAGATATTAGACATATATATATATATATATATATTGATTTCATTTTTCTTATTTCTTTCTGACTATTTAGATCTCAGATATGCGGTCGATGATGGTACACTGCAAAAGCTTCTAGCTGCAAGTTGATGAACTGTTAGAAAGAAGGAAATACAATCATTCGATCTGATTCGTTAACTATAAAACTGCTCGAGGATTAGAGAATCATATATGGGTTACGAGTTTTGTTATTTCACAGCAATATTTCGACGAGTGCTCTGTGATAATTGCATGCCCTTTTTGAGGTTATCTTATATTGCTTCATCGTTATGGAGGACTCTAGTTTAGATCTTAAGTACATTTTAAATGTAGATGAGGGAGGGGGCAATAACCTCATTTATCTTTCACATTAATTTATATTTCACATTAATCTATACTTCTGTTGGTGGATCCTTTTTCTCTAACAAACAGATTTTAGGAAGTCTATTTTCATAAGATGCGTTTCTTCTTAAATATGTCAACATGGGTTTCCTATATAATTTTCAAATAAAATGTCTTCAACTATGCTTCTGAATGATCTATTTTGTTGTTCTTTCTTGTTGTTAGCATTGATGTGTATGAAAAATCAGAAAAATAAAGATATTTGGTTAATATTATTTGAAATGACTGCTGCTAGTGATATGGAAAAAATACAGGAGACGAAATCCAGTCTTCTGAAGATGGAGCATGCAAGTGATTGGATGGGTGCTCAGCTGACCGGACAGATTTTGGTTCAGGAGAACATTCCTGCAATAGATGATTCTCCCTTTACAATATCATGCAACAAAAGTCCATAACTGATCATGCTTTATTAATTCATTACTTGTGATAGTTAGGTTTAGGTTACAACTAAAGCAATGATGTTTTTTTCGGTTTCAATTTGATTAGGAATGAACTTTTCGTTTATGCAATTCATTCTCTCCATTTTTACGTTATTTATTTCTTATTGCAGTGGGTGTTGTCTCCTAAGTACTTCAATTTCCCATTTCTTATGACGTTGACAATGATTCACATGGCATTCTCCGAAATCGTTGCATTTTTCCTTGTCCGTGTTTTTAAGGTATGGCTGACATGCAACTAACTTCAATTTTTTTTCCATCTAGCATTGCTAACTATTGTAAGGAATGTCTTCATACTAAACTATTGAATGCTAAACCACATACTCCCGTCTCAACAATATATACAAATGCAACTAGTTGTAGGAATGCCAATTAAGTTTGTCACATTAAAATGTGTTTTTTTGTTACATTGTCCCCATTTCCATAACTTGGTGGTCTCTTTATAACCTGCAACTAGCTGTAGGAATGCCAATTAAGTTTGTCACAATTAAGTTTGTCTTCATTCTCTTTATGTCTTCTCAAGTGGTTTTATAGAGTGCTAAATGCTACCTTTTTTTGGTATATCAGCTGGTGCTTCAACAGATGATAAAAATTGGCCGCCAATTTTCCTAAATATACATCATGATATAGCTAATGAGATACGAGTTCATGCTCAGAGGCCACAATATCTTGGAATCGCAAGTTGGCTTGGTGTGTAAATTTATTTTTTGGCTTCTTATTGGATTTTTCGGTACTACTCTTCATTCCTGACTTTTTAATGTAAATTGTTATGCAAAAGATAAACTTTATTGAATTTAAGTTTTTGCATTGAATTTTATTGTTATATTAGGTGAAGTTTGATAAAGTGAAAAATAAGTGCTAAAAATCTAAGAATTGAACTGTACTGCATCTGTGGTGTTTTCTTTTATGTTAAAAGCTTTAAATAAATTATGTGAACGCTAAGTTGAGCTTCCTCCCATTAATTTAGTTCATTTGTTTTTATTGGAGCCTGACTTTTAGTGCTTAGTTGACGTTAAGGATAGAAGAAAGAAAGAAGGATAACAACTATATGGACAGAAGTGAAAAAACATTGAAGTGGTATTACACTTTGATGTAAAATCTACTGAATTATAATTCAAAGATTGAATAGTTTCTTGCACAATTGTGTTGTTGTTAGCATTAAAATATCTATCCCATATATTATATTTAGCTTTAATTTACTAAGAATAATCATATGTTTTATAATGTGTTATCTGATTATCTTTGTTATTATTAGATCTTGATATTTGGTATTTATAATTGTCAGTGTTATATAGCATTATAGTAAGAAATCCAAGAAGTTGGACGAGGGGAAAATAATCCATGCTACACATACTAGTTTTTGGTCAATACTTAGTTGAGAGAACATGAACTGAGCATTACTAGTTTACAACTGTATTTGTATACCAGTTTATACATGAAAGTAGAGACGAAGAGTTCTTATTTTTCAATTATTAGTTGAATCTGTCATTTGTTTTATTCTCTTATCCTTGAAGTTTTTCTGATTTAGCAAGCATTTAGGAAGAGGTTTTTTCGCATTTGTTTGCTTAGTTTTCTTGTGATGTTAGTCATGTTGTTGATGAGCTGATTTTTTTTAAAATGTCCTCCTTTTAATACTAGTTTTTGGTCAATACTTAGTTGAGAGAATATGAACTGAGCATTACTAGTTTACAACTGTATTTGTATACCAGTTTATACATGAAAGTAGAGACGAAGAGTTCTTATTTTTCAATTATTAGTTGAATCTGTCATTTGTTTTATTCTCTTGTCCTTGAAGTTTTTCTGATTTAGCAAGCATTTAGGAAGAGGTTTTTTCGCATTTGTTTGCTTAGTTTTCTTGTGATGTTAGTCATGTTGTTGATGAGCTGATTTTTTTTAAAATGTCCTCCTTTTAAGTTCCAGATAAAGATTAAGTGACTTTTTTTTGGGCTGGTGGTATTTCAAGGACTCAAAAATTATAGAAAAGATTGACCGAGATGTGAAACGCACTAATCCAGACATGAACTTCTTTTCCGGAAACTCGCAGCTTGCAAAGTCTAACCGGGTATGCATTTTCTTTCTTGTGATTTTGTTGTTTAACCCTTTGGACTCAAGTTTTGATATGAGAAACAAAGTTATTTCTGACTTATACCTTGCTCATTCAGGATGAATTGAAGGACATATTAATTGTATTTGCCAAGTTAAATCCAAGTATAAGATATGTTCAAGGGATGAATGAAATCTTGGAACCTCTATTTTATGTATTCAGAAATGATCCCGATGAAGAAATGGAAGTAAATATCTCATTGCCCTTTATCATCGTCTTCTGCTTCTTCATTAGCATTCAGCTCGTTTTCTTCTGATCTTCCTACCTTTCGTCCCCATGGTGATGTTACTCCCTCGTTTTCTCTTAATGTTCAATCTTTTTATCCCTTATCTATTAAACTCACATCTCAATTTAATTTGGATATAGACATCTTGATTTATTCTCAGGGTCGTTGTTTAGATTTCTGCTTTTAAATTAGGATATTTTTTTGAAAAAAAATCATTAGTGCAGTAGCTGTTAGGTATTGCTCTTTTGAAGATTGAATCCTTGTCATGCAGTTTTGATTGTTATTAATGATTATACTATCTCTGAAATAAACTTTGCATTTGTTTTTCCACTTAAAAGGCTCTATATTTATGTTTTTGTGCTCGTAAATAGCAATCTGGTATTTGATCAGTTGTCTTTCATATGGTCAAATCAAAGCACAGAGTAAGGTATTGTATTAGAACTTCAAAAAAGGAAGAGTAATTTAGTTTTAATAGCAACCCTGTATTAGCCGTATAAATAATATATTGTTAGATATTACATTATATCTTTAAAGAGGAAAAAAGTAATCAGCTTTTTCCTAATTCTTTGGTACACTTGGTACGTTTATTTGATTTAAATATGGACAAATAAAAATATTAAAGATCTACAATAAAGAAATAAGGATCTTACATAGTTTATACAAGTGAGGTGTTCCATTAATAAAAAAGATTTAAGGATCTTAACCGGTTCTACTATACAATGGTTATTGTTCCTATATTTTTTATTGTTGTGACTTGCGAGCTAAAAACTCTTTTGGTTTAATCGATTGCCACATGTCTTTTTAAGTCTAAGTAAAGAAGATAACAATACATTATTAAGTAAACACTCTTAAGGAGTTTCTAAACTCTACTTCTTGTGTGTAAGATAATAACTTACAGTTACATATTTGTCACTCAATTGCTTTTTGATCATCCTAGTTAATGAAGAATAATTTTTTTTAAAGTGTATAGGATTTTAACCAAGTCTTATTGAGGATTTTGGAGTGCAAAAGGTTGGGTCATGTGGTAACATCTTTATGATACAAAACCATCATATTTCAAATGTGGTTCCCTATTCTTTGTTTGTTACTTAAGATATATTTAGCTTATGTTTTTTTATTGTTAGATAAGTTTAGTTTTTTATTAATATGTTAGGAATGTACCTTGTAGTTTGCATTTTCTTTTGCCTGGTTTATTCTTTAGATCATTAATTAAATGTCAACATGTTGTATATTGAAATACATACGAGTTGTAGAATCTGAAGTTTTCAATTTCCATACTGTTGTAGACTGGAGACTCAAGATTTAAGTGTCAAATGTACTTCATATTGAAATACATATGGGTTGCAAAATCAAAACAACAAACTCTGTTAGTCTGTTTTTGATTAGATGTTGTAGGTGCTAGTAAATTATAGACTTTTCATATTCCTTTTTTCACTCGGTAGGAAATTTATTAAGGATGTTTGATGCTTTTCTTTATCAGGAATCTTGAAGCAAACCAATTTTCGGGCCCTGTACCACCTGAACTTGGGGATTTAGTGAACTTGAAAACTTTATAAGGAAAAACTAAGTACCTTCTTCTTCTTCTTTGTTTAATATTTTACGATTCTCTTAATTTCTTATTAAATTGGCCTTGATCAAATGATTTGTTTTCATGCTCATTGTAATTTCAGGATGCTCTCCTCCAATCAATTAACTTGGAATTTGCCAGTGACATTTAGTTTACTAAGAAATCTAACTGACTTGTAAGTTTCTTAAAATTTTCCTCTATTTTAAACCACATATATGGACACATTCATAGGACCAACACTGATGTGTTTGCAAATATTACATTTATCTTTTATGTATGAGGATTAATGATATAAATAGGCCAAGTCAGGATTTTCCTGTGCTCAGAAACATGAAACGCCTACTGACATTGTATGTTTTGTGCTCAAATTATCAAATATTTTGAAGGTTCCATCTATATATGATTCATTTTGCCATAACATAATCCCGTTATATTTGTATAGGGTTTTGAGAAATCTTATGTGACAAACTTTATTATGTCGTGATATTTTGTATCGACATATGATTAAAATATTTTTGATAACTTAATGTGAATTTATTGTATGCAAATGGATTTCTTAAATATAATATGATATATATATTTAGTATTATGAGTCATTAAATGTGATTTAGTTTGATTATTTGTCAATCTACAATTTACGACACACAATCACGATACACGAATGTGTTTCATCTTTTCTAATGACGTGTGCTTCAATGACACGCAATGTAAGTCATAAATGCGTGTCATAAATTTATGACACACAAATGCGTGTCATTTTCATTTATGACGGGGGCTTCAATGATGCGCAATGAGCATCATAAATGTGTGTTATAAATGCGTGTCATAAATGCATTTCATAAATGTGCGTCATATATTTATGACGCACAATTCTGTGTTATCCGAGATTAATGTCGGTGGCTTCAACGATAGGCATTTGTGTGTCATCCGCACCCATAGATGACGCGTAATGCGCGTCATTAAAGGGGTTTTTTTCTAGTAGTGACATCTCAATATAGATGTAATTCAGGTTACTTTTGTAGGTACACATTTGGATACCCTTGAACTGTTGTAATATCTTCCAACTTAACTAAGAAAGTTTGAGTATCCACCTCCTTTACTAGGAAAGTTTGGCAACTTAGTAGCAATAACTTTATAACAGTTGATGTTAAAATCACATTAGAAAACAAATTTACTTTTTTCCCTATCACAAATATCTCAAAAATCTTCGAGGACTATAAAATTCAATTGCTCTAAGCGTAATTCATTATGGCATGGTAGGGGGTAGTCAATCCATTTCAAAAAATTACCTTAATTTATGAAGTCTATTATAAATCAACAGGTTGAATCCTTACTAGACAATTACTGACTACAAATACGACTCACCCTCACACTCTAGCCTAAAGGGTTAGTTGCAAACATATCACTTAGGATCAATTCTATTAGAATGTTCCATTTTTCAATCAATATTGTTCTTATACATAAACGATGGATTTCTTAAACTTACATTTGCACTTCCTATTATGGCAATGCATCATCTTATTTAGACTAAATAGGAGAATTTTGACTAACTATATTACTAGCAATATTAACCTATTCTTAAACCTCCTGCTTGGTCTCTCACTTAGAGCTCCCAATTACACACCTTACGCATACACTACATTTGTTAACCTTTATGAGTCAGGAGTGGAATCAATCAAACTTTACAATCACCAAATCAGTAATAATGACATTCTTGTGTCATGTATACACTTTTTGACTCAAAATAAGCTCGGTTTAGTCCTATAATCAACTAAATCTATATCTCTAATGCCAATAAATGTAACACCCATTTCCCATACACGTCTTTGTACACGAGTCATAGATGTCACATCAAATAATCAAAACATTTCTTAACCCAAAATAGGTTAAATATGGTTTCTTTCACAAATTCTATATTTGTACATTTAATATAAAATAAATAATCAGAGAAATTCAAACTATAATATTTCAACTTCTAATTCAATTCCGATCTGAGGTAATAACAAGTAGTTCTGCTTTGTTCATATAATAAATAAAAATTTCTAATTTAAAATCCCATTTAAAATACCTTTTGAAGCATGATTAAGTATCATAATATCTTTTTATACTAAATTATATTTAATGCTAACCATACTTCTAGTTTGCAAACACTTCTTACACGTATACATGCCAGCTAAAAATTTTTGAAACATAGTCGGATGTCATTACTACTACCTGTAAATATTCCTTAGTGATTGATACCAAGCTCAACTCCCTACTCCTTCTGTCGCAACCGTCTTTCGGTTGTGCCCCAGAATTGGGCTTCGACGTGAAAAATGGATTGGGAGTCGCCACCGATCATTTACTTTACGAAAAGTGGGTTGATCGGATACCTTATTTCTTACCTGATCTGCATCTTACCAGTGATATGTCGGATCCGGGAGTCGGTTACGGTCAAGGAAGGATTAGCACCATTGAACCGCCCTTTCGGTACTATGTAATTTCCAGTTGTCTTTTATTAAGAAAGTTGAAAGTTTAAATTGAAAGGTAAAATAACGATCCAAAACTTACATTTGATTGATTGAAAATGTACCCTTAAGAAAGTAAAAAAAGCCATGTTAGATAAAATGGTAAGAAATTAATTAATTAAATTAAAATGAAAAGAAAACAAATTAAGTAAAATGATAAAATGAAGAAAGCAAAGATAAAATAGTAAGTAAAAAAATAATAAAATATATATAAAAGAAAAAGAAAAAGAAAATAAATAAAACAAAATAATAATAACAAAGTACGAATAATATATATATATATATAAAATAAATAAAAAAGTAAATATATATAAATTAATAAATTAAATGACGAAAAGAACATATACACATATAATGGTAAAAAAACCAAATAAAGATAATTACAATATATATATATAGTAACAATACTAATAATGATAATAAGTAGTTAAAAAGGACAATCACACCGAAAAGGGAAGAAAAGAAAGTAAGGTTTGGTGAAGTATAATTGACATGAAGAAAAAAATGATGAGGGGTGAGGACAAAGTAGGTAGATATAATTAACTTGTGTAGAATATATATATATATAATAATAGTAAAATGTATATATAACAACAATAATATCAATAAAAAAGAAAATAAATATAATATAATGATAATAAAAAATATAAAAAATTAATAGAAAAATATATGTATAATATTATAAAATATAGCACTTAAAATAAAAAAACCAAATATATATTAATAATAGGTATAAAAACTAAAATATTTAAAAAGAACATACGAATATATATATATATATATAACAAAATAAATAATATAAAAATAATACAAGTAATAATACAAGAATAATAAAAAGAAAGAGAAAGTAAGAAAATAATAATAATAATAATAAAATATAAAAAAATACACATATATAATATAAATAAGTAGAATAAAAAGAAAATATAATAGTAAAAATAATAATAAATATAATAGTAATAATAAAAATGCAAAGAAAATAAATATATATATGGGTAATAACATATATAAATAGAGAAAAATTAAAAAACTGATAAATTAAAAATAAAATTAGCAAGTATGTGTATATATATATAAAAAACTAATTAAGGGATTAAAATGAAAGGAATGTAAATTAAGTGGGTAAATGTCAAAGAACATTGAAGATTAAAACCGGCAAAAATAAAAAAGTTTTCATTTTTTGATAGATTTTCGTACTCTCATTCCAAAAATGTAATTTGTTTTTGCGAAATAGCCTCTAGGGAGCGTAGATCTGAAATCAAAGTTTCGAAAAAACTCCCTCTGGGTCATCGGCTAAAACATTTGTCTTTGGGGTTCTCCAAAGAAAACACGATTAACAACGCATGCAAGTGAAAAGTAAAGAGAAACAAACGAAAGATAAAAAAAACTTTCACCTTTATTACTTCGAATCGTTTACAATAGCTTTGCCTTTGTATTTTTCGTGTTTTCCTCTGTATTTTTGTCTGTAAATCGTGTCTTACAATAGTGAGTTACAATGGCTATTTATAGTGCTTGTGGATCCGATCTTTAGGAGTTTAAATCATAGTAGAACTCTATCATATTTTTATGAGTTTAAATCCTAGCAAAATTCTATCATATTTTTAGGAGTTTGAATCCTAGTAGGACGAAAAGGTGTGTTAACAGCTGCCCCTCTTTGCCCATAGTCGTGTAACGGGGATAGGGAAAAGATTAAAAGACACACTTTTCGTTCGGTGGAGTTGAAAATTGACTTTGATGTTTCAATAACTCCCTGTCGAATTGAGTTACGGATGACTCCTCCGTCGTAAAGCCGAGTTCATCTTGGAATGATATGAAATTGAAGCTGTAGTTCAGAATTTGAATCAGCACGTGACTTCTCGTTGCCCTTCGGTCTTCTTCTCGGTTTAAAGACCTTGGATTGGAAATTTAACTCAGAAATTCATTGACATATATCTTTTGCTTGAAAATGTTTGCTTGTCACTAAAGCACGGTTAACCCAGGTCCTCTTATCGACTTGAAAACCTCAACTGCAACCGGAAAGTAGTGCGATTGATGTGTCATCGAGCTGAATGGAATCGAACTCGACAATTTTGATGGCAGATAACCCTTCTAGCCTTGAGTTATGCTGTAAATGATGTGCCTTGGAGCTGAGCGTAGTCGAACTCGAAGGTCTTTGTTGATAGATACTCCTTCTTTGAGTTGGATATCCTTCGTCGTGAAGTTGAAATCCAATCTAAAGATGGATGATGCTTGTGTGCACGATTCCCTTCGTCGTGAAGTTGAAACTGCGGGTGGCCCCTTCGTCATGAAGTTTAGCCTGAAATTGGATATCCTTCGTCGTGAAGTTGAAATCCAAGTAAGTAGCATTGTTCTGAGTCCAATATCTTTCGTCGTGAAGTTGAAATTGGCTCTAGAACCGGGAAATTATTTGTTGACAACCAGCCGTCCCTTCGTTGTGAAGTTGAACTTGTGTTATCTCGAGTCCAATATCCTTCGCTGTGAAGTTGAAATTGACTCTGAATGAAATTTTGTTGACAATCAGCCTCCCCTTCGTCGTGAAGTTGAGCTTGTGTTTTCTTGGGTCCAAGATCCTTCGCTGAGAAGTTGAAATTGGCTCTGAAATTGGGAAGTTGTTTAATGACAACCAGCGGTCCCTTCGTCATGAAGTTGAACTTGCGTTGTCTTGAGTCCAATATCCTACGCTGTGAAGTTGAAATTGGGAAATTGTTTATTGACAAACAACGGTCCCTTCGTCGTGAAGTTGAACTTGCGTTGTCTGCAGTCCAATATCCTTCGTTGTGAAGTTGAAATTGGCTCTAAAATTGAGAAGTTGTTTGTTGACAACCAGCTGTCCCTTCGTCGTGAAGTTGAACTTGCGTTGTCTGGAGTCCAATATCATTCGCTGTTAAGTTGAAATTGGCTCTGAAATTGGGAAGTTGTTTGTTGACAACCAGCGATCCCTTCGTTGTGAAGTTGAACTTGCGTTGTCTGGAGTCCAATATCTTTCGATGTGAAGTTGAAATTGGCTCTGAAATTGGGAAGTTGTTTATTGACAACCAGCGGTTCTTTCATCGTGAAGTTGAACTTGCATCGTCTGGAGTCCAATATCCTTCGTTGTGAAGTTAAAATTGGCTCTGAAATTGAGAAGTTGTTTGTTGACAACCAGCGGTCCCTTCGGTATGAAGTTGAACTTGCGTTGTCTGGAGTCCAATATCCTTCGTTGTGAAGTTGAAATTGGCTCTGAAATTGGAAAGTTGTTTATTGACAACCAGCAGTCCCTTCGTCGTGAAGTTGAACTTGTGTTGTCTGGAGTCCAATATCCTTCGCTGTGAAGTTGAAATTGGATCTGAAATTGGGAAATTGTTTATTGACAACCATCGGTCCATTCGTCGTGAAGTTGAACTTACGTTGTCTGGAGTCTAATATCCTTCGTTGTGAAGTTGAAATTGGATTTGAAATTGATAAGTTGTTTGTTGACAACCAGCGGTCCCTTCATTGTAAAGTTGAACTTGCGTTGTCTGGAGTTCAATATCCTTCGCTGTGAAGTTGAAATTGGCTCTGAAATTGGGAAATTGTTTATTGACAACCAGCGGTCCCTTCGACGTGAAGTTGAACTTGCATTGTCTGGAGTCCAATATCCTTCGTTGTGAAGTTGAAATTGGCTCTGAAATTGAGAAGTTATTTGTTCACAACCAGCAGTCCCTTCGTTGTGAAGTTGAACTTGTGTTGTCTTGAGTGGCACGATATCCTCCGTCATGGATTTGAAATCGTGGATGTTTGGCTTCGAGCTAGATATCCTTCATTCTGAAGTTAAAATCTACTCTCTAGCATATTGTGAGTTCGAGAGAAACTTTCAATCTGTCGAGTTGGTCGAAGTGTAGCTTCTTGATGCTGAGTTAAGCAACCAACATGAATCTTTAAAGGTACTTTTGAATCGAGTATCCTTCGTCTTGAAGTCGAAACTTGACTCTAAAAGCTGCAAAAAATTATGTATGTGGAAAATGATAAATATGATGCTCGAAAATGTATGCATAAGATGCATGTAACATGAATTGGTTATATTTTATCTCCTGAAAAAGGTATGATAATTTGCATTAGGATTTTGAATCCAAAAATACCCCAATATTTGATGTTGAATCTTCAAAGATGCCCCAAATGTTCCTCATTTCTTGCTTCAGTATTGATTCTGAGCATGAGTTTTGTGTCTAAAAGTCACATGTCATTTACCAAGATCCACTCTAGAGAGACTGTTTTGTTTGAAAAAAAATGTTTTTCTTTCTCTTTTATTTTCAAAGTTATGAAAATATCAATTAAAAGAGTTTTGAAAAATGTTTGATCCAAAGTTTTGAAAATCTTGTCACTTTCACGGTTTTACAATTGAGACGAATCATAAACTAGAGTTCATCGGATATCAAAGAATTAATTATATTATTAATCCTTCAATGAATTATAGCTATTTGACAAGTGCCAAGATCAAAGCTATTTTTGGGAAGTGGTTAAGTAAGGAAAGGATAAAAAAAATCTCAGATTATTATGTTTGGTCAAAGGTTTGACATTTGATGCTCAAAGGTTTGGCATTTGATGCTCATAGGTTTGATGGGGTAGCTTGCATACTCCTCTACTGGAAGTGTTCTCTGACTCCCAACCTTCGTGGTCACACTCGGGTTGTGTGATGCCGTATCAAGGAATTTGTGCCTCAGTTGCACAATTTTTATATTCGAGCCACCTTTTCAAGTTTTCAACTCAAACCCTCCTTTGGTTTCAAGACGTTATTCAGGATTTACGCCTTGAACCCCCCTTTGTTATTTTTCTCTACCATGCATTAATTACATTGTTTTTTACAAACAAAGATTAATCCTGATGGGCGGGATGAAATCTGAAGATAGTCTCTTCTGTTTAGAAATCCATGTATGATTAGAATGGACTTTTAAGGCACGTAATGTAGGCCAGGGTTCATGGTTATGAAAGAAAAGGATAAATAGGCCCAAACAAGTGTTTCAGGGTGTTGAACCAAGGATCAATTCATTTTGATGCCTTCAATCATGTCTTGCTCAAAATGTCTCTCTCTTGATGCTCTATGATCTTCGAGTGAAGTGATTGAGTGATTCGGGAATGTTTGTGTTCGATCAATCTCATAATTTGAAGCTTGATGCGCCATTTGTCTTCAGGGAATCTTTGCATGTGCTTTTTTGTCCCTTTTTCTTTTTGATTTTTGTTCTTTCTTTTTTCTTTCTTTTTTTCTTCTTTTTTGCTTCTTTGCTTTTTTGTTTTTTTCTTTTTGTTATGATTGAATCTTCGCACTTGGCATTTGGTTCACCTTTTGGTGTCTCATCTGAATCAATGTCTTCGCTCATGTGAGCATATTTCTTCTACCTTGCCCCCCAGTGTGGAGGGTGATCCTTGGTTAGGGTTGAATCAGAAGAAAAATACTACAGGCTCAAAAGGGGACACAAGGGATATATTTTTTCTCCTGTTGTGAAGGGATAAAGAAAGAAAGTTGTTCATCATTTCATACATGTAAATCTTCATAGAAGAGGTATCCCCAGGGGGATAGATTTTCAAGATTAATTCTATTCACATGAAAACAGTGTAATTAATGCATGATAGAATTATTTCGAATGAATTTTTCTTCTTTTTTTCCCCAGATGTCTCAATGTTCAGGCTCCCCTCGAGATGCCCCAAGTTGGTTCTTTAGAAGAATGCTCATGTTAAAATGAACAACTCAATGACTTGGGTTTTAATGGTAAGAAAGGTTATTTTTGAGTCCAAAAAAGACAGTGGTGTGATTTTATTGACTCAAAGAAAGGTATGGGTGTATCGAAAAGATAAAGGCAATGTTCAAGAATTTGGTCTTTTTGGTAATGACCATGAGTTATTTTGGGTAAAGAATCGAGGTATTTTATTTTGGGGTTTGAGACAGGATAAGAAAGGTCTAATCTTGTCATGTGTCAAAAATCTGTAATTCTTGAAGAATTAAAAGAATCCTTAATTCATTTAATATTCGAAGAACTAAAGATTAAAATTTGTTCAATTTCTCCACCTTAGAAAGTAGCATAAATTCAATCCTTTAAAAGATTAAGCAAACATGAAAGATCAAAGACGTGTTCAAACAAAGCAATCCTCTAAGTGCAAATGGTATATGCCATGACCCTTCTTCGGCAAGTGCCTTATAATTTTCAAATGAATGTTTGGGGCTTCTTATGTAGTAACAGCTAACAGCTTCAACATCGTAGCCCTTAGGATATGGGAATTCTTTTCTTAGATCATCCTGGCAGGCTTTATCCTATAATCAGCTGATCAGGCTCCCACTGTATTGTTTTCAGTTTTTTTTCTTTTGATGTTACAATCTTGCTTCCATGTGGTGTCATGTGGTTAAAACCACTTCATCGAATCCTCCATGAATAAATTTCATGTTTATGAAAATGCTTAAAATTGAAATGTAGATGCACAACGCAAAATGAAATAAATTCATGAAATGTTTGAGGCATTGATCCAGAAAAGTGTCCATTATTATAAATAATCCTTATTTCGACAAAAATGTTTTATCTAGTAAGAGACATAAAAACAATCAACGGTACATTTGGACTAAATCCTCTAGACCCCGAACAGCTTCCAGCAGGTTGACAAGTCTTCTGTTTTCATCTGTCACTGGTTGTATGCCTTGTTGGACCACTCCAGCTTCCCTTGCCAGGCCGTGTAGATGGCGAGATACCTTTTGTACTGTGTCTCTGGCCTTCACCCTTTGTTGTGCTTGCTCCCAATGGAAACGCCACTGTAAACATCCGTCGAAGGGAATTATCTGAAGCTTGCTTGCTTGCTTCTTGAACCCATCTACAATAGCTTCTAACTCAGCTATTGTTTTGCCATCTCTCTCATGTTATTTCTCCAGATCAGCCATCCGGATTCTCAAGCATTGGTTTTGATGCTGACTGCTTCCTAAGCACCTCTGGGCAGTCTTCATCTGTTCCTTCCAAGCTCTCTCATTCCAATATTTAGAAGCCACTTTCAACTTGGAGTTATCCTTGACTTTATTTTGATACCCCTTTCTCAAGTCTTCGAGCTCTAAACGGACTCTTTTTGTTCTCTTTCTAGTTTGTCTGCTTGATCTTTCTAAGAGTCGGCATCTAGATTCAACTGATAGAGCTCAGGCTCAAGTTCCTTTATCCTCTTCCCTAGCTCATTGTTCACAGCTTCAAACTTTGTTTTGGCTATCTCAAGTCCAGAAGGGACATGCCTGAGACACTCCTCCATGATCCGTGTGT